>NC_084817.1:7917940-8217940 GCF_963583255.1 Pyrus communis
CCTTTATTTATAGTAGTAAGATAGGTTAAATCCTTACCCTTTTAGGATTACAACTCTAATAGGATATTAATTACTAAAGAGAACATTCAAAGATATCCCTAGATATAATAGGATTTACACAATCACATTCTTATTCTAAATATGACTGCAACACTCCCCCTTAAGTGTGTAAATACTCAAACAAAACATCGCATCAGATCTTAAGCAGATAAGGTAGAACAGTTGATGAAGTCGGTAGCGCAACGGGCGAATGCGAGTCTCAAATATAAAGAAAATATGCATTGGTAGTAAAACTTACAAAACCTCACTATGGTAAAACTTAAGGCAAGTGAAAACTCATAGACTAAAGAGAAAAATGAGAAGTATGCATAATGTCTAAAATAAACGTCAAACAGGATGTAAATAGTGAACTCAACGGAGTATGATCATCCCAAGATGGGTGCCTCATCAAAACCTCGTTAGGTAGCAAAAATCCAGTGGGAAAAATGCTCATAATCGTAGGAAAAATAGTACATTAAGATCAAGTGAGTATGCTTCAGGATATTTCCTCTGAGTTAGACATAACTTCCAAATAAGAGAACTACAAGTGATTCAACTCAGATAATTTACGCATACCGATTCCTTGGACTAGCTTCTAAAAAGTAGACTTGGGCAATGACTTGGTAAAGAGATCGGCCAGGTTATCCTGAGAAAGGATTTGCTTGACTTCAATGTTCTGATGATGTTGTTGTTGGTAAGAATAAAAGAACTTTGGCATTATATGCTTGGTGTTGTCTCCCTTCACGTATCCATTCTTCAACTACTTGATACATGTTGCATTGTCTTCAAAGATCGTCGTAGAAAAGTCAAGGACGGAAGTAAGACCACTAGTGCTTCAAATATGTTCCATGACTGCTCTCAACCAAAAGCACTCAAGCGATGCTTCATACAGGGCAAGGATCTCAACATGGTTCAAAGAAGTCACAACTAGCGTTTTCTTGGTAAACCTATAAGATATAGCGGTGTCTCCAACGATAAAGACATAGCCCATTTGAGAACGTGCCCTATATGGGTCAGACAAATATCTAGCATTTGTGTAACCAACAAGGTGAGAATCAACTCGAGAATCGAGGGGGGCAGCGGCTCCTCTCAAAGATTCGTGGGTACAGAACAAGCCCAAATCTGTCGTACCCTTGAGGTAGTAGAAAATGTTAACATCATTCCAATGTCTGCGTGTGGGCACATTGCTATATCTAGCCAATAGATTAACAATGATGGAGATGTCAGGTCTAGTGCATTGAGCCAAGTACAATAAAGCCCTAATTGCACTTAGGTATGGAACTTCAGGCTTCAAAATCTCTTCCTCATCCTCCTTGGGACGGAAGGGATCTTGTTCAGCATTTAGAGTCCGAACGACTATGAGAGTACTTGAAGGCTTCGCTTTATTCTCATTAAAATGTTGCAACACCTTTTGGGTGTAGTTCGATTGATGTTCTAAGATTCCATCCGAGCAATGCTCGATCTCCAAGCTGAGACAATATCAAGTTTCCCAAGATCTTTCATCTCAAATTCCGATTTCAAGTGAACAACAATTTCCTCAAGCTCTGTGGGAGTTCTGATGAGGTTTATGTCATCGACATAAACTGCAATCATCACAAATCTGGAATGTGACTTCTTTATGAACATGCATGGGTATAATTTGTTGTTCACATAACCTTGACTTGTCAAATATTCACCCAGATGGTTATACCACATTCACCCGGATTGTTTCAATCCGTAAAGTGATCTCCTTAATCTAATAGAGAGAGTGTTCCGTGATCTAGAGCTATTTAAACCAATCAATGGAAGTCTTTCTGGAACTTTCATATAGATTTCCGTATCTGGATCCCCATAGAGATAAGCAGTTACCACGTCTATAAGCTGCATATTCAGTTTTTAAGAAACTACCAATCTGATTATGTAGCGGAACGTTATAATGTCCATTACAAGGGAATACGTCTCCCACGGGCTTCACATATGGTGGAGTAAGAGTTATTGGTCCAAACACCTTAAGTTTCGCAAGCGAATCGAGTTCGACCTAGATTGCTTATTTCCAGTTTTACCAATCCGTTCTACGTTAGCATTCATCAACAAAACGTGGTTTAATGTCATTGCTAAGCATGATGTCAGTAGCTACTATATACGCAAAAGCATCAACGACGATCATCTCATTCTGATTCCAAACCTTATCTAATATTGGTTAGTGAACCGAAATCTTGTGATTCTTGGAAAGTCGGGTTGTCTCATCTAAGACATCACTGTAATCTAGAATAACCTCATACGTTGGAAAGGATGAGTACACAATGGTCAGATTCAAACTAGGGTCACTAGTTTATGCCTTTTTCCTCTTCCAGGGTTGTGAATCTTTTAAACCAAAAGGTCTGATATGCTTCAGGGTCAGAGTAGATGATTGGCTAGCCATCAATGTACCGGGCCACATGGAAAGTACGACCTCCCCACTTTCAAGGATGGTCCGGCCTTCCTAAGTGGGATTACAACGTACGCAGGGTACGTCTATCCTTGCAAGTGTGTTTGCAGCAGATATATATAATCTTGTCACCTTAGCTAGATCAGTAAAAGCATTTGGCATGCTTTGAGCAATGCTCTGACGATCTATAATTCGTCGCAAATCAATTTCATACTGGGTAGTGCAGGGATCTAAATGAGACATAGTGGGAGCATACCACGACAATTCGTGGTGTTCTTCTGGAACGTTAACATGCTTATCTCCCCTTAACGACAGGAAGACTGTCTCATCAAAGTGACAATCCGCAAAACGTGTGGTAAATATATCTTCTGTCAAGGGCTCTAAATAGCGAATAATTGATGGCGAATCATAACCAACATTGGTTCCCATTTTTCTCTGAGGACCCATTTTGGTACGTAGTGGCGGAGCTATTGGTACATAGACTACGCACCCAAACACATGTAAATGCAATATGTCAGACTCGTATCCAGTAACCAACTGTAACGGTGAATGAGGTTGGGTAGCGATGGGCCTCAGGCGGACCAGTATAACTGCGTGCAATATTGTATAGCCCCAGGCATATACCAACAACTTGGTTCACATAACCAAAGTTCGAGCTATCAATTGAAGATGTTGTATGAAAGCTTCTGCCAGGCCATTTTGGGTGTGAACATGGGGTACGAGATGTTCAACTTCAATCATTCAATAATCGTTAAAAGTATGTGATTTAAACTCTTCAGCGTTACCCAATCGAATCGACTTGATTGAATAATCAGGATAGTGAGCCTTTAGCTTCATAATTTGTGCTAGGAGTTTCGCAAATGCAGTGTTGCGTGCCGATAGTAGGCAAACATGTGACCATCGTGTCGATGCATCAACCAACACCATAAAGTATCTAAATGATTCGCATGTTGATTGGATAGGTCCACAAATATCCATTTGAATCCTCTGAAGAAACTTAGGAGGGTTGTGAATAATCTTTGTAATTGAGGGTTAAGTATTCAACTTACCCAAAGAACACGCTTTGCATGGTGGGAATCCAACGTATGAAGGTAAATAATGCCCATGTGATGATTTGAGGATATGACGCATCATGTCATGTCCGAGATGTCCCATACAGTCATACCAAAGCAGCAAAGTGCTATGGAACTCAGGCACAAGGTCGGCCACATGGTGGGCTTCTATGCCACAAATGGCTGTGATGTACAACCCACTCGAGAAATGTTCCAACTTCTCGTGAATATGCTTATGGCCATACTCGTAAGAAGTGATACAAAGAAATTCAGATCCATTCTCCTCAGTGGTTTCAATATGATATTGATTATCTCGAAAATCTCTAAAACTCAACAACGTTCTTCCAAAACGTGGAGAATAGAAAGCCTTTTTAATGGTTAAGACGGTACCATTAGACAACATGATACAAGCCTTTCTGTATCCTTCAATCAGGTTGGATGATGAGCCTGAGAGAGTTGTTAGAGGTGTTTTCTTAGGTACGAAATTAGTAAAATAGTGTCACTCACGCAATATAGTGTGCGTGGCACTATCAACCAGACAACTAACTTCCCTACTAGACATACCTAGAAATAAATTGGTTGAATTGGTCACATGCATAAATATAATTCCATTCATTCAATTAATCAATTCGAGAAATAATATCCATAAAAAAGTTATCCATAATTCAAAACAAACAAAAACCAAACAAATTATTCTAAATACTTAGGAAAATTGTCCAAAAATTAAACCATAAAGATACAAATTTGGGGAGGGGGGGGGTGGTGTTCGGCCACTCCTAGTGGGTTCAGCCACAAGGGGTAAAAACACCTTAAAACATGTCTAGAAGAATAAAACTTATTCATCCATAGGAGCTAATGCCTCCTGAAAATATGATATCTCCATGGATGTAGTAGCATCTTCGGGATGTTCTATATGGGCAAAGTTAAACTCACGACATGAATGATACTTGGCAATAGCCTCAGGGGTAGCTCAGCATACGCGTGACCAATGACCCTTTAATCCACAACGGTAACACATGTCCATTTCAGTGGAAGCCGATTGAACGGTAGTTTTTCTCTTGTTCTTGAAGTTTGGGGCCTTAGGAGTAAGGGGTTGGCACTTTTGGGTAAAATTTCCTCCTTTGGGTGGGCCTTGGCTCTATTGACATTGGGCCCATGGTTAGGCTTGCCGCCCATTGTCACAATCAAGATGATTTTTGTGTCGTTTGTGGCTGCTAGAATTGGTCGCATGCCCTTCAGGCGCGACGTTCGAGCTAGTGGGTCAAGCTTGATGAACTTCTGTGCCCTAAATTGTTGCTGCAGGATAATAGTGGTGACATGGAAGGTCGAATAGGTCTTCTCTGAGAGATCTGATTCTGTTAAGTCCATTTTACAAAACTTAAGCAGTGATCGAATTCTATAAACTTCAGAGTTGTATTCATTCACAGACTTAAAGTCTTGGAAGCGAAGATGTTGTTAGTCGTGTCTTGCTTTAGGCAAGTAGATGTCTTTCTAGTGATCGAAACGATTAGCCAGTATAAGCTAGAGGGTGTGTCCATCCTCCTCAGCGAGGAACTCGGTCTACAGAGCATCATGGATGTGGCTTCGAATGAAGATCATTGCAATAGTTTTCTGAGCTTCATTGACGGGTTTTGGTGTCAGTAGGTGCCTCGATAGTGGCTCTAATACTCTTTGCAGTAAGATGGAGTTTCATGTCTTGAACCCACTTTAGGTAGTTTCTTCTATAGACTTCCAAAGTGGTGAAATCGAGCTTATTCAAGTTGGACTTGTCCCTAAAAGAGGGTACAACAAAACATGGTTAGTCAAATGGTAATCTATAGACATACATTGTAGAACATTCAGGTTCTATAGACATGTATTGGTTTAATTTAAACATGAAAGCTACAGGTTTCATGTGGTAAGTTTTGATTGAAAACTTTGGGTTTCAAGGGCACTAAATATGAAACTATAGGTTCAATTTAGTTTTATGAACGATTAGTTCATAAAGGAGAGGTTCCTACAAGAACACATAATGCAATATGATGATTGAAGTGTAGTGGATTTGAGTTGCTTCGGGAACTCAAGTGTGAGAGATTCGAGACTACGAAAAGATGTTAACAGTTCAAAGTATTTAAATAAATTATTGAATCGTTAATGTCCAAAAGTGATCTCTATGTCAATAATTTTGGATTAATTATCAGATTAATGGACTGCATGTCACTTTTAATTAATTTAATAGATCAGGACCAAACCGGGTCGATCGTGGAAGCAAAATAATGATAGACATGTCAAATTAGCTTTGGTTGGTGATAAACCAAGTGATACTTAAATTAGAATTAATCAGCGTAAACCAAATATCCCAAAAAATATTTTGGGCATGATTTATAACATGGGGATTGCCAAAAATTAGCATTGGGTCGAAAAAATAATACGGCAATAGGCTATGCAATTCGACTGCACACTTATTGGGTCACGGGAGGGCTGCAGGCCTCTGGTCGTGTGGTTTGGGTAGCCCAATAGCAAAAACTACTGGTTTTGGGCCTAAAAACCAGGCATGGGGCAAGCCCAGCCTAAGGCTGGCTTACAGGTTAGTGTGGGGAAGCCCAGTCGAAGCTAGGTTTTGGATTTTTGGGTCGGGGCGAGTCAAGCTCAGCAGCAAAAACTTTAGGCAAGTTGGCTGAGGCATGGATAAGGCCCAACAAATGACATGGGCTTACAGCAGGCGGGCCTAGGGTGCAAGACAAAGCCCAGTGGCATAAGGCTGCTAGCTTATTGGGTCAGGAACACATGGATAAGTCCAAGAAAAGGTTGCAAGCTTTCTTAGGGGATGGGCTGGGTTTCGGGCCTATGTAAGCCTACCAGGCCGTGTCCGTTTAGGTGCAGCAAAGCCCAAAGCGCTGCTGCCATGGTCCAGACATCGAAATGACATCGTCCTAGTGGCGTGCTAGACGCGGCTGGGTTGCAGACCAGCGTAGAGGTCAATGGTGGTGCCACGGTGGTGGTGCGGCGGCGGTGCCCCACGGTTCCCAGAATTTTATTATTTTTTTTTTCGACTTCTCTAGGGTTTGAAAAATTGAAACCCTAAATTGCTTCTAATTTATTTATATTCTTTGACTCATAAATTCCACATATATATATATATATATATATTGACAAATATATGAAACATATACAATATATATATATATATATATCGGAAGAAAAATATAAACATGGGGGGTTCATGTATCATAGGGAATGTTTTCATACTTCATGGTCGTTTCAAATATCTTACGTTATTTTAAGTGTATCTGATTGGCAGAAAAAATAAGTAAAAGCCTTTGAATTTTGTAGAAGATAGCCTCCTACTACGATCCTTCAGTTCCTTAGCTTCTGACAAGAGCATACTGATAACGTGTTGTAGGTTTATTTAACTGAGCTATTCTAAGGGAATAGAGAGGGGGAGGCCGACGATAATAAGAGAGAGAAGAGAGAGATTTAATTGTGAGGTGTGTCTTGTATCACATCCCTTATGCCTTTATTTATAGTAGTAGTATATGTTAAATCCTTACCTTTTTGGGATTACAACTTTAATAATATATTAACTACTAAAGGAAATATTCAAAGATATCCCTATATACACTAGGATTTATACAATCACATTCTTATTTTACATATGACTACAACACATTTTAATTTTTTTAATATTTTATGGTGGATCAGATTGTAATGTGAGTTTAGAATAGAATAATGAGATGGGTCTAATAACACTCATTAATTTTAATGCAAGCGGCGTATTTCTTTGCCGAATATGACATTTCTTCTCATTTATCTGCATTAAGGTCTTGACTAATCCTTTATTAATGTTCGTTTTAAGAAAACTGCTTTCCTATAATTGAAAACTCATGCGAGAAAAAGTAAACCTCCATTCATATCATCACAGAGCAACAATGCCTCAACTCTTTTTTGTTTTTTAAACAAACGATATTATCTACATTTAAAAAGGGAGGGGGGGGGGAAGTGGGCTTAGACTCACAATGAGTTTGGCATAATAATGTGGTTTAACTTCACATTTGACGAAAATCGAACCTAAGACCTCTTACTTTTAAGTATTTTAAGTGATGAGAAATATCACTAGATCATAGTCATGAATATGATGAAATGAAGCCGTAATCCATTATAACATTTACGATCACTATATATATAGGTTAAGTAGATACTTACCATTTATGATTCTATTTGCAAAAGAAGAACTAATACATGGATTGTATTTGGATTGTTGCTTTTGTATATAGTAGTAGCTAGAATTAGAGCATCCAATCCAAAATTAACTGTGACGTTGTATAACAAACAAGCAATGGTTGAATTTTGATTTGCTGTATTTCTTGTCAAGCCCGTCAATTTTGTTCCTAGCTAGAGCGTTTTGTTGTTAAGTACACAAAACTATATTATCCATCAGATAGCTCTGTTTTGTCTTTTGATCTATGAGTATTGACTAATGATAACTAAGCATGAGAAACAATATATCTTGTACGTATACATATGTAAGTATATTCCCCAAAGCATATTCATCAGCAAGCTCTCTGGTGTTTAATAATAAATACAATCGCACATGATCGAGAAGAGAGGTAATGAGTTGAAAAATAGGTTTAGAGTTCGAAGCTTGCCCATCATCGATACGATATTAGTAAGCCGCAGGTTAAAAAGCCCCTATTGATTGTGACTCGATATGGATAAAAGAAAATTGAACTGCCAAGACATATTGACACAAGATTTAAAGATGGAAACAAATCGATAAAAGAAAATTGAACTGCCAAGACTTATTGACACAAGATTTAAAGATGGAAACAAATCAATATATACTAGCGTGATACCTCCTCCACAAGATATCTTTTAGACTCCAAAAATTACTCCTTCACAAGAAGAGTTTCATATATTTATTAATGCTAATTTGAGGAATTATGTATGTTATTTTTCATTTCAAGTGCCTTTATTATTACTAATTATAATGGTTTTACTTACCCTCCAAATAATACAAGTTATACAAGAAAAAATGGTCTTTTAAATTCTTTAGAATTACTACTTTTTGTTTACACAATCACACTAGTTATAAAACACTATTTTCAACATATATTGGTTTTATATTGCGTTTATTGAGGACTATAAGTCTCATGCTAATCTACTACATCTTCCTCTGATCATATTAAAGCAGCGTCTGTATGTCTTTCATTTTTAAGGAGGGTATGGGGGTGGGTTCTTACCGTCTTTGGCTTTTAATTTAGAAAGAGATGAATTTATAAAGACCCAACAGAAAAGCAATCCTCAGCCCTAGAAGATTATAATCCTTATCCTATTATAAAATCCTAACAAAACCGACCAACCACAAAAAATCCTAATAAAAAACCGACCCTTGTTATATTTTGTTCGTACACAATCAACGGAGGCCTCCCCTTTCTCTAAATCGGGCCCGATGCGTCGATCACTTGGCAGGGGGTTTAGGAGGTATTGTTGAGTGCATATTTCTCGTTTCTGTAGTGAGAGCCGAAGCTTTACATAAAAATAAAGACTCGCGCAGGGGCCAGGACTCTCAAATCTTGTGCTTCTTGGGTGGTTGCGAACAACATGCTTACGTTGCGGGAGATGCCTGCCCGTGGGAGTTGGAACATTAGTAAACCGGCCCACATACATACATAAAATTCAATGATTCTCAACCGTACTTGTGTAATACAATATTGATTCCTAAACCTACTTTGAATCATGAAATTTTAATGTAAGTAACATGTGATTCTGCAACACCAAATTCATATGATTCATGCCTTATATACAACGAATCTTTAATATGTGCCACTCATATTCTCATTAGTAATATAAAAAAAAAAGTAATTAGGCCAAACTTGTAGAACTCGCCACCCAAACTCAACCCATTTAAGAATAGTTTGGGTGAGTTGGTTTACCATCTACTTAGGTTACCAACCCGATCTGAACCACCCAATGCTCTTTAATGAGTGCTTTTATTTGACAATTTTTCTTCAATCTTTCAATTATCAACCATAATTTAAGGAGTGATCTATCCATTATTGTGAAACAAGCCATCAGTACCTAACGTGAATAACTGTCCAATAAAAACAGTGCATGGTTAAAAATATTTCTTCATGGTTCTGAGTTTTTTTTTTTTTTTTTTTCCCTCTCTTTTCTATCAAACAACGTTATTAGCTTAGGGACTTTGAACTTGAGAAGTACGGAACGATTAAATTTGCTTAATCAATAAAGCTATATGTCCTATCATGGCTCTAAAGTTGAAGTACTCTATGTTTGTGATAATGCGGTGAATTAAGCCTAATGTGGCAAATAGATTTTCATTCTTTAGTTTGATCAATTTTTACCTGAAAAGAGAAGTGCTAAGATGGTTCCCTCTTCCCTTTATGTACTCTGCATTTTATGTCAATCATTTTTTTTCTTTCCTTTTCTTTTCTACAGAACATATAAGTTATTCGCCCTAAGTATATAAAACAGTTGGATTTTCTGAGTGCTTCAAAGCCCACAGAACTTTTCCCTCCTTTTGGTGAAAAAAGCCCATTATATTCGAATGTTTGCTCATCTGAAGATCTCTACCATATTCCAAGTTTCCAACCATACGGACAAACAATGAACTGTAGTTTTATTGCATACATACCTAATCCAACTAGATTGTTTGTCTGATCACAGAAATTTACATGCAGCCCAAAATGTTCATGGGTTTGTATTATATGGGCCAAACCCTAATTCAACAGCATTGGATGCTAAAATCATTCCACCGCGATTACATATATCTGTAAGATCTTGCATATCTATAAGCAGAGAAACCGAATCAAAGGACTGTTTTTCACTCAGTTTGCAATGCATGAGTCACGATAATGCAACTTGTCCGTGGAAACCTTCAATAATCTCCCTGCTGCTACGAACATGGTGTTTCATCCACTTGTCACAGAAGGAAGAATGATTCATTAATAGTTGGCACTTTTAAAATACATACTATACGTACCAAATAAATGTTTAAAGGACTATTCCCTACGTAATCTTTATCCATATCTCAGAAAAACATTTTGGACGACAAGAGAAGCAGGAAATTTAAATGAATTTTGTCAATATATACTACCCTATAAATTATTGTGTAGTGACTCTGATGGGACGTATATTTGATGTTTTTCCACAGCTTGGAGTTTTATGGTGAAAAGGTCGATCGGTCCTCCTCAATGTCGCAAACTTGATTAAATGCCATGCAGCAACCAGTCGTGGCTATTGCCTCGCCAGTAGCCACAGTGACAAGAGATGCTAACTTGCATGATAACCCTGCAATGCAGCCAGCCAGCCATGGCGCGATTCACATGGGTCTAATTGAATCTGTCTGCCTATTTGCACCGAGCCGCATGGGTTGCCCAATCCTATATGTCAATAGGTTAAACTTATAAAAAGAGAAAACTACTACTGACAACACCAGTTCAATCCAATCGATATGTCTAATGAAACATGGCTTTCATAGAGAAACTTGAGCTCTTTCATAGGTCTCTAATGAAACATGGCTTTCATAGAGAAAATGTTGCTATATATCTGGTTCATCATTCATTGCTCGAAAGAGAAACAATATGGTCACTGTCAGAGTAATATGATCTTATGTCTTCCTAAATGAACATATTTAATTTTGGTAAAGTGACTCGTGAAACATATTTAGAAATATTTTTCTTAGAGGAGGCATGATAAGTATGGCTCTCAAGGAAATATATGTTTACCCCTACTGATCTTATCAAGCATTAAAAGAAAAACAATGAGCTGTGATATTGAAGACTGCTATAGGATATTGTGATGACTGGCATGAATGTTGAGAGGGAGTAATAGCCTTTCATGGTCTCCTATGTGGATCCGTCATCGACCCTAATTATTTATTTACTTAATCAACTTGGAAACTTCTTATTTTAACTTTCAGAATAATAACTGATGACCAAGAGTTATCCATACATATGTGTGATCTTCAAGTCTTAAAAGATAGAACATTGTACTTAATAATTCAAATGAATAATATAAGAACATAACATATAAGGCTGGTAAGAAAAACGTTATACAATTGATGTCCGAGTTTAGTTTAAGTGTGGCTTGACCTAAACCCCTTAGTATAGAAGGGTAAAACCATCAATCTAACTATTAGTCAACAGCTGACATTGCAGAAATATGCCATGTCCTACACTACTGAAATGAATCCTCCTTGAGCAGTGACTAGTCAAGCCTGGCTTAGCTGGTCCATGCATGGTTGTCCCAAGGACTTACACGTACTGGTGTCGTTGACAAAAAGCTCTGGGGAGACAATTGGGCTGGTGGTTCAAACGCCGCAAAGTCGTGGGCTCGCAGCCCGGCCATCCCCTCATTTTCATACTTTTCCACCCTCACCCATTTCTACTTAGGACCACATTGTACGGCAGTCCACTGATAAGTGGACACGTCGCATCACCAAAAGCTGTGGTACTGCACGATGTGGATGATAAGAGTAAAGATCTAAAGGTTGTATTGACTGCCAAGTGGCAACAGATTAGGAGGTTTTTTTTTTTCGTTTGGGTGAAAGGCAATATATTAGGAGGTTTGTTGTAATGAATTGTTGTGTTAACAGATAAAAGATCATCGTAGGATTTTCTTTGTGAGAATCCTCATCGGATTCTTTTAATGAGGATTCTCATTGAATTATCTTGTTGAGGATTATGATGATCTTTCAATCACATCCGTTCATCGTATATCGTGAGATCAGTTTTTATCAAGTACTGTTTATGTTCAATTTTAAATAAAAAATTTACAATGATTTCTGACCACACGATATATGATGAACGAATGTGATTGGAAGATCCCTAAAATCCTCACATAGAGGATCCGGCGAGAATCTTCACAAAGAAGATCCGGCGAGGATCATCATTTGTAATTGAACAATGTTATTATTAGGCAATCATTAGTGAAATCAGTTTTCCTTTTCTCTCTCTAGAGATCTTTCAATTCTTGTGACACTATTCTCTCTCTTTCTTTGTTCTCTCTTTGCTATTTGAGAATTCCACCGCTTAGTTAACAGTGGATTTGACTCCTATAAATACGATTGACGGCCAATAATTTTCACTTGGTGCACCTCTTAAGTTTCATAATATTAAAGAAAAATGCTGAGATGATCATGTTTTTAGATTATATTTTGTTGATCACATAATAAGGTAATTGATAGTTGAATACCTTATTTAATAATCTAAACAAAGAATTTATCTATTAATTATCACATCATGTAGTCTACAAAATATATTTCAAGCAGATAATCTCTTTAGTATCACCAATATTAAAAATATATCACTACATGATATGGTTGCTTTGCCCGACTTGGCCATGAAATATATTTAGTATTTTCGAACTGCGATCGCGTTTAGGGGCTAAAATAGACCACACAAACTTGGTGAAACCCATCAAACTTTTAGCCGCATACGAAGGTTATTCTCCTTAAAATTTTCCTAGCGTGGGGAGGGGTCTTTTGAATGAAGCTCTTTTGTTCAATGTCATCAAAGATGGTAAGCAGTAAATCCCCTCTGTGATTTTGGGAAAGTAGAGTAGCTCCTTTGGGATTGTGAGAACAAAATAGACAAGTTATTCTTTCTTATTAGTAATTAGTATCATTAGTCTATCTAATTTTGAAATAACTTTGCTTTTACACAAATAATATTATGGAGTGGAAAACTCAATTTCGAGTGGAACATGAAATGCTCTTAACGCTAAATATTTATTGTCAATAGAAAAAAGATAAACTTATCTCCCAAGAAAATTGAGGGTTTGCAATGGAAATAATAATGTCATCATGCGTCTTTATAAATAATGTGATATTAGGAGAAAAAAGGTGTGTGCGTGGAAGTATAGGGTAAGTTAGTTTTATACAAAATTTGCGCACATATATATAATTCATGTGAATAAGTATGTAATATAATGACAATTTGACCGTCAAAATGGTGATTGTGTTGAATACATGCAAGTATTTTATCTAAAACCAACTAAATAATGTTTAGATTGATTTATAATGATTATTTTTTTCTTTTATTTTTTTTAAATGATCTTTGAGACTAAATTTGTTTACATAATTTGCAAACTAAATTATGTGTTACTAATAGAAAATGAGCATATTTATCAACGTTTATGTAATAATCCAATCATCAACTTTCATGTCATTTAGTTTACAAAATTTAGTCTATAAAATTAATCTCTCTACAAATTTGCAAACTAAAATTATGCGACAGTTTGTAATTATTAATGAGTGGATTATATATTATGCCATATTATAATAATAAATATATGTTATATAGCTTCCCCTTGCTAGACTAGGATGCTCTCCGGATCCCTCATGCCCTTCCGGATCCTTTACGCCGTCAGCTTCTCCTTGCTAGACTAGGCGTAAGAGGTTATCATGGACGGGGTTGATGATGTCACGGCAGTGGGAGTAGAGGATGGAGAGGTGGTGGGTGTCGTAGGAGAGGGATTGAGAGGGGAAGAAAAGGGGTTGTAGACTTGTAGTAGGGGGAGTTGGAGTAGGCAATGGTGGGTTGTTGGGAGGTTCAGAAGTCTGTGAAGGTAGAGAAAAAGAGGAAGAAGAAGAAAATGAGAGATGGACGCATATGGCAGTAGAAAAGGGTGAGAGAAAAGGCAGTGAACAATCTGAGTGGGATCTTAACCCTTAGATTTGTCATGAACGATCAGGATCAATGAATCTCGAAGGTCCGCACATAAAATATCCGGAAAGTATCCTGTCCTATTGTTAAGAATCTAAATTATTTGACACCACTGGCAAGCCTTCCATGGTTCCATGGGACAATTAGATATAGACCTCCATTAACTACAAGTCAAGTGGAGCTTTTTATTTCCCTTTTTCTTGGAGATCACACTCAATCAGTTTTTGATATTTTCCATGCCGACAAAGAAAATTTGAAATTCTGTCTTATATTTTGCTTGAGTTTGAACATAAGCCATTAGACCCAAAAATTATTGGCCTAGCTCTTTGGCTTTGCTTGCACATGATGATGAACAATTTATTGGGATTCAACACATCTCCCGGTTAGTCGTAATCTTGAGAAGAAAAGCCAATAATTTTGTATACTGATCCTTCCAATGAACATAATAATTTACAGCATATTTCATTAATCGATTGCCGACTGTATCTTGACATCATTTATGAGCTATCTTCACTTTCATGTTTGGACCACTAGCCAACCAATGCTTACTTCCTTCCTTCCTACAAGTTGTATATTAGAAGTTTCGTGCATATTAGCATCGCACTATGGTTAGACAGCCACAAATATTGAGAATGCAATCCATACATGTCACCAACCACGCACTTTAGCAATTATACCTCAAAATTAATCGCTTATTTTATAAATTTTGTTACGTCCAACACTATTTTTTTATAAAGTTGCTTGATAGCTTTCATTGAGCAAGTGAAACAAATAGATCACAAGAAGCACACAAGGGCTGATAAAACAAAGCAGCCTACAAACCAAACCCTACAATTTTCAACAAGCATATATGATATTAGGTCAGATGCTCCTCAAATCAGTTACAAAAAAACAACCAAAATGAAGAGCAGAGCGATGAACAATGCCGTTTGCTTGACGACACACATGAGCAAAAGTTGCTTCAAATGCTTCACTGCTAACGAAGAAAATATACAGTCCTTTTAATATAAAACATCGTACAATTTTTTGCTTGGATGGGTCAAACATAAGAGTTTGGAATTCAAAGAGAAAATGTGAGAATTTTTTGTGTACGTATCGTGAACATGATCCGTTAGATCAAGTATCATAATAATACAGTATGATTGAATACATAAAATAAAATAAAATAAAAATTAACAACTTCAATTATTAACACTTAGTGTACTGAATTGTTTTCCAACATATGTCGCATACAATCATTGTCATAGCAGGCCCGGTACAGTACGCACGGCCACATCAAAAATTTAAATCTCTGGTGGGACATGTATAATAATTTTGTAACTCTAACCCGGGGTGAGTGACAGCCTGGACATGCAAAAGTATCATAGTGGTCAGAACAGGGACACGTGGAGACCTAATGAAATGCCGACAGTCGTTGTCAGGGTCAGCTTGCATTTCCTTTCTTTTCTGCCCCAAACACGACACCAATTGTGACCGGAGCCCGTTAAGTCGCCACAGCCACTATCCTTCCCGTTCGCCCAAAGACGAATACAATTTGAGGTGTTCCCTTTGGAAAATGACTACGTCCACTCTAATCATAGTAGGCATAGAAGCCATGTTTTGTTAACAGTTGAATTCTAGGATTTGAGCTTGAAGAAATATGATCACAGTTTAGAGAGAGAGAAAAGAAGAGAGAAAGAGAGCTCGAAGAAAGGATTGCAATTTTTTTACATTTTCTCATCAACCGCTTTATTACAACTCAGATTATTTATAGTTTTGCAACCTTAGCAACAATGATACCTATACTCATTTGACAAATGGATCAATACAACAATGACACCTATACATTTATGCTATTACACCCCCCTTCAATCTTAACCAAGGACACCAAGGTTAGGATTGTAACAATGACGCACAAAAACAGGACTGTGAAGCCCTTTTGTAAAGACATCAGCCACCTGATCAGTAATAGGAACATACTGCACCAAGATATCGCATTTTTGAACTTTTTCCCGCACAAAATGATAATCAGTATCAAGATGTTTGATACGGGAATGGAAGACAGGATTGGTGCTAGATTTGAAAACTTTAAGTTTTAACAATAAAAATAAACTATAAGATAAAATAAATATTACCAGAATTAACTTTATAATGTACAAATATGATTTTTTTGTTAAAATAAATAATACTGGAAGTTTTTTATGAAATTTTCTAATTATAATCAAGAAACTAGAATCCTACTGTTACAGAAGTAGAAGACACCAGATAAAGCTTCTCTTTCCTTTTTGATAAAAATTAGAAAATCATGCATATGACCTTTGAAAAGAAAGAAAGAGTAGGTGCTAAAGCAGGTGTCCTTGTTTCGGGCCAATTCCCAAGGTGGACAGGAACATCAAACCAGACACCGAAAAAAAGTAAAAGAAAAGGTCATCTCCAAATCCACAGGCAATCCCATCATAATACAAAAAGTTAGTAGGTTCACCCTACGAATAATGCCAATAACATTATTCTTGTGAGCATTATTAGTATTTCAGCACATAGTTTTCAAATCCAAGGTCTATAATGTTGATCTTCAATGTTAACCCATCTCCCTTGGGCTAAAATCTAAAATTTTTAACTCAGAAATAATTTTTCTGCTCCAACCCTTCTGGCTTAAATTTTTTAACCTGAGATTATTAAAGAATAAATTTAGACTAATTGTTCTTTTAAAGTAAATTAAAAAAAAATATGTACACTATCATATTTTAATTTTATGAACATTTTAATATAAAAATATTTAAATTCCGATAAATATTAAAAAATCATTAATTTTTGATGAATTTTGAGTTAAATAATTTTTTAATTATTTTAGTCATTGGATTTAAATTTGGGTCGTTAAATTTTATTTTTTTTTTACCGTTAGATTTGATTATATTCAATCTCAGTCGTTGGATTCAATAAATCCTAAAGAGACATGCACATGTGGGTGAGGTCCCGCTGGTGGTGTCCACACCATTTTCTAGGCTAAATCTTATAGGGAATTTGGCTTTTAGCTTTTAGCCCACATATTTAGCATGTGTTTGGTTGGGTTTGGGGGGGGAATAAAATCTAAAAAATAGCATTTTGCTCAGGATTGGGTTTGGTCTTAGAGAGAGATTGAATTTGCATGTGATTATAAGAAGTCGAGTTATTTTCTGTATTGTTAACTTTGCATGTGATTATGGGGAACTTCGAATTCCGTTATGATATCAAAGCAGGTTAGCCCATGTATAAAGTCAAACATATGGTCACACGTGTTTCATGTCATCCAATTTGTATTGTCCACGTATTCAGTTTCAAAATTCGTCACATGTGAAGCTCAACATGTGTTAACCATCTCTTAAATTATGAAGGAGTTGATGTTCCATTATAAAATTAATTGATAATATAAGGAGTAGCTCAACTCCTTACAAATATATGCAAACTGCCTTAATTCCCTGATGTTAAATTCACACTCTTAACAAAAGAATTATCATGAACTCCTCGAGCTTTCCAATTAATTCGTGTTTTAATTAAAAAGTTTAGTTTCCTACTTGGTTTTGGACTTGGAGACATTATTGCTTTCCTTGGTTTTGGACTTGGAGACAGTATTCCCGAAAGCTTGTTTCCTTGGTGCACAAGAATTTGGAAATCTTGTTTCCTAAGTGAATCATATAACAGCCTTCAATGAAACACAATGATACGCTCCATTTTCTTTAATAATAAAAGACAATTAACTTTCAACATAATTTTTTAACGAACTAGTAAAATTAGGGTTTGAGTGAGCTTTAGATTGTTTAGTGGTCTCAAGTGGTGGTCAAATTGAGGGTTTGTCCGTCCACGTGGAATTTTGGGCTTTCTTTTCGAGAGATTATCAAATTACGAGGTTTGGATCTTAGTTAATTTGAGAGAGAGACAATGAGAGACATTAGAATGGTTAAATAATTAGTTTACAGGGAAGTGGGATTTTGGGTGTTTTATGAAACGGAAAAGGATCCTCACCGGATTTTTTTTTGGGAATTTAAAGGATCTCGTGATCGTGATTTTGATCATTTATCGTACATCGTACGGTCAAAAATCATTTCAAAATTTAAAATTAATATAAATAGTACCTAACAAAAACTGACCGCACAATATACGATGAATGGTTACGATCACGGGATCCCTAGGATCCCTAGAAAAAGGATCCGGCGAGGATCCTTTTCCTTATGAAACCTCTGGCCGCCAACCCTATTTCAGTGTAGGGTCGATGGCAGCCTCTCCTTTCTCCAGAGGATCCTTTCTAGATCCTCTTTATGAGGATCATAGGGATCCTCAAATCGTGTCCATTCATCATAAATCGTGTTCGTTCACAAAAAGAATCCGGAGAGGATCCTCATTCCTCTTTTCTAGTTATTTGGTGGTTTCCTCAGTTTTCCTCCTTGTTTTTCTTGCCTTTCCACCCCTATTTGCCACTAAGCTTTCCAACCCTCAGATCTGATTTCTTTTCCCCATTCAACCAATCAACATATCCCCATCCATCCACCCACCCATCTGCATGTTCTTTTGTTTTCCATGGATTCCATCTCCGCTTCGATCTGCAACCATTTTTAGCTGCATTCTGTTGCGGACTTTCAACGAGAAGGTGCGTAGAGTTCCTGTGTTTATACCTGCTCGGGTGGTCACACCACCACCTTCTCCCTGTTTGCTTTCTTTGGCAGTGTTGCTTGTGAAAATCCCATAGCTTCTTTGGTTTCAATCACTTGGTGGTTACGATCTGCAGTATGCTATCATATGGAGAATGAAATATGTTTTCTTTCCATCTCTGAGGTGCTATTTGGCTGGGCTCTTGGCAAATGTTGGTTGTGGAGGCTTGTGCTCGTTGTGTTGTTGTGGCGCTTTCGGCTGTAGCGGGTGGAGAAACTGTTAGGGTTTGTTTGTGTGCTTCTATTTTGGGCTCTTGGGTTACTACGGAGGTCCATCTTTTGCTTCTGTTGTTTATGTATTGGGGCCTATGTGATGTAATTATGTTGTTTTTTAATAATAAAGTAACCCCTTTACCGGAAAAAAAAAAGAAAAGAAAAGAAAAGAGAGGAGAATAATCATCTAGAGAGTTGAAAGAGACTATTTTCTCTTTGTTGATTGTAATCATTTTTCTATTAACTTGTTTAGGGAAATCGCCACTATTTAGGATGGATCTCGTTATATCATGTTTCTTTTGTTTTTTTTATAAAGAGTAACATATTCATTAATATTGTAAAAACTTAATAAGTACAACGAAGGATAGGATGCATTTATTCAAGCTTCAATAAAATTTTGTCTAGAATTTCAACTCGGTTGAAGGAAAAGAAAGTATTACACTATAGTTACAAATTAATTTCTTTTCTTTAACAACACATCATCAATCAAAGTCGGAGGTTCCTTGTTTTATCTTGTGTTTCTTTGTTTGTTGTTTTATGCGTTAAATATCTATCAAATTTGACTTTACGATTAGTAAGAAATATGAAGGATTTAGCCGTATACAGCAAGGTATGACGACTTAGATATCTGCTAGAGAAGGCGAGCTACAAGAAATCAACTCGATTACTTTTTATTAATTATAATTAGTCATGATGTGGCCCATCGATCGAGTAATGCCAAGAAGATATTTATGGAAAGCAATAAGATATTATCAGCCACTCCTTAAAATCCAAAAAAAGGTTGTTCTACTTTCTACTTTAGGGTAATGGTAGTCAGACGATGATTGTTGAAATTAAAGAGACAATCGATCATGGTGTTTAAATCCATACTCAAATCATTAATTTGTTCCTTGCTAGACAATGACTTGTTAGGACTTTACCTCCATGAGTAATTATTAGTTTTTGTATGAGCGTGACATGTTACTTCAATTACTACTATTATGTAACATTAGGATTTAGTGATATTTTTATTTTCTTAGAAGTAAAACATTGTGTACTCAACTTTTGTAAACAGCAAATTCGACAACAAAATATTATTACCGTCCCTTTGCATGACTTAACCCAAATTTTCGGCCTTGAATATCAATATATCATTGTATTAAAAAAAAACTTTGTTCTTGTTGTATGTGAGTGTGTATAATATCTTCGTGTACGCATTATTTTTCCTAGAGTAATACTATGAAGAACAATTTTTTTAAACCAATTTTACAAAATAAATAATGTGATTGTAGATGATTGAGTTATTAATTAAATGTTGATTAACATGTTTGTTTCTTATTGATGACACATCATTCAGTTTGTAATTTAGTTTAAAAAAAATTGATCTCGCTAGCATTATTCTTTTTTCCCGCAACACCCGTGATATGACCAAGGCCATGCAATGAAGCTCTGGTAGGAAGAGATATCTCTCAATTGTATGCTTGAATATCCCCGAAGTACCGTTTGCTAATCAGAAAAGGGATGTGCAAATGTTGATTAGACATTTTAAAGAAGAAAAAACATGAAATGGAATGATGTATTTATTTTTTTACACCGGAACTACACAAAGTAAGTACAAGTAATGTTTGGATAACAATTTCGAGTGTTCTTGGACTGTGATTTGAAATGTAATATTCGGTAGGAGCTTGTTTGGATGTGCTTTTAAAATGATTAAAAAATAATTTTAAAACCAATTCTTAATAAAAATGTTAATAAATCCTGAAAAAACACTTAAAGTACTTCCTGAAATAAGCACATAACTAATGCTTCTTATATAAAGCACTTAAAACACTTAAAGTACTTTTGGAACCCCAAAACTTTTTTTCTAAAAACACTTTCAATCACTTTAAAAACACATCCAAACGAGTTCTATATCTATCGTGAGATGAATTTTGTTGATAATGAGTTGGTCAAACTGAGCCCTCCTCATCCTTAGGATCCGGTCTGTTTTGAGCAAGCTCCATCTTCTTATCATAAAAAGTTAGTATTGTCTGATAGTTCTAGGATATCTCGATCCCTCTATACAATTTTATAATTTCTTTTTTGTCGAGCTAATAGTCCCTTTGTTTAACCAAGAAAAGATAGTAATGCGATGGGGACTTTGTCCCACATAAATATGTATATATTAGTAATGTATGGTGGAGAAGATATAGGCTTTTTACATATAAAAAACGAAACGTGCAGATAATTGATAAATATAACCATTCTAGAAAATGAATCTAAAGATTATAAACGCACCGAAGGATATCAATTATCATGCATGACGCTAATTTTTATCATTATAGTTTTGAATGCATGATGATTATTTTGCTGTATAAACATAGCTAGTTGTGTTAAAGTAGTGCTTAATATAGTATAAAGTATAAACGCTAGATGCCTAATATAGGTAGCAAGCAGGTAGAAAGAATGGATCGACAAGGAAGAAAGAATGGATCTTCTTTCCGTAGCTAATAGTCAATAGCCACTGAGAGTTCTATTTATTTCTTTAATTAGTAGGTACCAAAACAAGTAGAAAAATATTATCCATAACAATATTATAAATCAGAACCAGCTAGATTTTACACCTTCTATGTTTAGAGCGATTTTTTTAAAATAAGTTACTATATTTGAATTTTCTCATATTGTTCTTTAAGATTTAGAGCAACAATTTACACTTTTTATCTACTGAATTATTTGAAATTTTGTTACATCGATATGCAAATTAATATAATTTTAAAATCTTAGAAAGTAATGTGAGAAAAATTAAATCTCCTGATCCATTTTAAAAATTATCTCAAACTTAGAATATAAAAAATGTAATTGACTCTGTAAGGTATAATACTCATCCTAATTACGTCAAACTATAATATATATTATCCCAACCGCATAAACCAAAAGTCTCATTCCAAGAAAAAAAATATATCGGGTTCATACGATCATAATATAGACAACAGAAAAATGAGAGGGAGGTCGGCGTCGGCATTCACGTATCATGTTGCCATGTTGGTAATGTAATTATAAAAAAATAGCAAAATGAGTATACGGTATGGTAAGGCTGGAAACCTGGGCCATGGCCATAAATAGCAAAATATCTAGTTCACCATGACTATAAATAGCAAAATATCTAGCTCGACAGTTTAAGCCATCAATATGGACCATGACCATAATTAGCAAAATATCTAGCTCGACAGTTTGAGCCATCAATATTACAGTGTTAATTGTCTGGTACATTGCAATTGGTCTGTTATAATACAATTCTTAAAAATCTTTTACGCATAGTCACTTACTATGGTCTAGTGATATTCATTTTTACTTGTAAGTAAAAGATCTCAGGTTCGATTCTCGCAAAAGACGAATTTGAACCACATTATTACTTTTCCACTCCCTCACCTCTTGAAAAAAAAATCACTTTTCCAAACATATCTTTTTTTTTGTATTGAAAGTATATATCTACCAGGATGCATGCCAGTTTCAAACGACCAGGGGAATGGAACAAGATTTGCCTCTTGGCTTATGTCGAGTTATTGATTCCTCCACACAATAATTTGCTTCTCATACTTATGGGGGAAATTTCATTATTGTCACCCCAATTTCCTCTTATTCCTTCCAAAAAAAATCCCCAACAAAGTAGTAATTGAGGGGGAATCCCTGTGAGAAATAGACATACCGATGCCGATTGGTTATGGCCAAGGTTCGCAGGGTATCAAACATCTTTTTACTAAGCGAAAATGGAGCTAGCGATTGACGATTGCCCTATCAAAGAGTCATTATTTTATGCATGTGGTCAATATCCTAATATATATAGTGTTGAGTTTCTACCCATGTGTCCTGAATTCGAAACGCTTCTCCAAAATATTGTAATAGTTTCGAACTCTCTTCCCTTCCACAATTATAGTAAAAAAAGAAGTCATTATTCTACCAGTTTCTTAGCTCATACAGATTGCATACTTAGAGGAGCATTCAAATAGTAAAAAAAGAAGTCATTATTCTACAAGCTTCTTATAGCTCATACAAGTTGCATACTTAGAGGAGCATTCAAATAATAAAAATATGTCATTTTTATCTTCTTACACACTTTTGTTAAATAATGTTCATTGTTTTCATTTGATTTATTTAATTTGATAAAATAGGGGTATGAGAAGTTATAAATGGTGTGTAAAATCAGCTCCTCAAACAATTGACATGAATCTTGATGAATAACGCATAATATATACGAATTTTGAGGACGTTAAATATACTCGCTGCAAATATTATTTAGACTCTTAAATAAAATTGTGGTTGATACTTTAAAAATCTAATTATGCACTCCTCATGAAATTTTTTTTTTTTTTAAAATAGAAAATTTGAAGTGCACAATTAAATTTTTAGTGTCAATAACAATTAAAAAAAGAGAGAATTGTAGCAATGGTCCCTCAACTTTAACCCAATTGGAGCAATGGTCCCTCTTTTGTAAAAGGTCTTCATAATCATTCTTTTGTAAAACATTGCTACAATATCAAGCTTGGAAATCCCAGCTAAGGTTGAAGGGGATGTTGACTATCATTCACTAAGCAGCTTGTTTGTTAGATCCCACATCGCCTAAGGGATAGGATCATCTATGCCTTATATGTACATGCCCACCTCCATATAGCACGAGGCCTTTTTGGGAGCTCACTGGCTTCAGGTTCCATAAGAACTCCAAAGTTAAGCGAGTTCGTACGAGAGCAATCCCAGGATGGGTGACCCATTGGGAAGTTCTCGTGTGAGTTCCTAGAAGCAAAACTGTGAGGGCGTGGTTTGGGCCCAAAACAGACAATATCGTACTATGGTGGAGTTAAGCCCGGGATGTGGTGGGGGCCCGGCCCGGGATGTGGCATTGTTAGTTAACTCTTTTATAACTGCCTTAGCTAGTTTCTTCTCCGTTGAGGTTGAAGGGGATGTTGACTATCATTCACATTAGCGACCGTTTCTTCTTCGCTGGATTTGAATCCACTAATGGCAAGATGAATGAGACCATGGAGTACCGCTCCCCTAGATACTCTGACGGTCACGGGACTCACACAGTCTAGATCACCGCTAGACGATTCGTTTTTCCGACGTTTACTCTCAGGTACACCAAGGGAGTTGTTGTCAGCATGGCTCTCAAGGCCTGGCTATCCGCATACAAGGTTTGCTAGAGCCTTGACTACTATGACCCCCACATCATCGTCGCTATCGTTAACAGCTGCAACCAAGGACGAAGCCAGAAATCTATATGAATGGGGGCATCCTCAAACAACAAAGTCATAAATTAAGAAGATAAAGAATTTACTAAACCAAATACATATATTAATCCATAAGGTTTTCATACAACATATATATTATAATATCTCTTGACAAATTTTCATTTTTTAAAAGTGTTGCATGACAACTTCATTACCAATACCATCCAACATCTCTCTATAAAAATAATCATGTTATCCTTCATCTATTAATTTTCATTCGATTTCTTATCCAAAATGTTGTATCACGTGGAATTTCTATATGCATTGCATTTTTTCAAACAAAACCCAAAAAAAAATGAGTGGGGGCCTCCGCCCCCTCTGGCCCCAAGGTGGCTCCGTCCATGGCTGCGATGTAGGTGACGTCGTCGTCCCTACGCAACTATTTTCATTTTTTTTTAATTTATGTTGTAAGAGTAAAATAAATATTAATCCAACTTATATAAGGTGTACATATGGTAGATTTCGAGTGGAAGTATCAATGCTAAATTGGTGATACAGGATCACTCTATAATTTCTCGAAACTATGCTACCGGAGATCGGTTAATATTTAATACCCTCTTCCTAGAAAGGACGAAAGCCACAAATGGTCACTTTAATAGTTCATACTTACTTTTTAGACCAACTCCAACCCTTAGAGTAAGTCCTAAAATTTCCCTTTCATTCCCTCTCCCATTTCTTTCCAACCCTTATTCTAAAATTGGGAAAACAAACCCAAATACCAGCCAAGATTTAGCCCAGAATTAATGGTGGAACCCAGATGTGAAAGTGGATAAAAAGGACTGAATTAAACTTGCCAGCTCAGGCGTGCGCCACGAACCGCACACGCTAGGCTGGCTCAGACCTTTTGCCCCACCCACGTGGGGTTGTCTCACCTCTTTGCTAGGATTAGATATATGAACATTGTTTGTAATTTTTATTTTATTTTATTATTATTAAGTAGAAGAAAGAGAGTTCTAAACAATTACATTAATTTTTAAAAAGGAAGAGTTTTGCAAGTGGTCATTTATCACAGTGGTGAAAATGTGTTGTACCTTTACATGATGGTGTGAGTTCGAACTCTATTGTTAGCTAATCTAACATCTAACTTTCTAACGTTATCGCTCAACTAAAAAACAAAAAAAAAGAAGAGTAGGATTTGAACTTTTTTTTTGTTTGTTTTTGGGTCAAGTTTTGAACTCTCTTAAATGGATAGAAACCCATAAATAGTAAGTATTGGAATGGAATTCATTCACATATAATAGGAAAAAAAAAAAAAAACATGAACTTTGTTTTAGCTGTGCCATATAAAACTTTATCTAATAGTATCCCATGTTTTCTTTAAAACAAATAGTATTACATCATGACTCACCGACACTCATATCAATTATTATTGATCATAAAGCAATTGGGACATGTAGAAGAAAACCCAGATTTCCTTTTCTCTCAGCAAAATATTTGGTATTATCTTCTTCTATATTAATTTTAAGAGTAAATTATATTTTAGACTCCTAGGTTTAGATGAATTGCAACTTTTTACAACATCTTGTAAAACATGCGAATCCCACATTGTACTAATTTGGAGTCTAAAGTTGTGTGGTTAATTCATTTAATTATTTTATTTAGAAAATTAAATTTAAAAAAAAAAAAAACAGAAAAAAGCCCAAACAATTAAAAAGGCTTTTTATATTAGCATATCACAAAATGTTGAATGCACCCCATATTAAAATTTAATATTAATGACTTATTTATCCTATTATGCAATGATAATTTTGACCTTATTAGGTTAAAAAAAAAAAAAAAAATCTAAATACACCCCAAATCACGTTTAACGTATTACTTATCTTCTTCAACTATTAAAACCCCTCCCACCTTCCATTGTTAAATAAAACTCTAACCAATGAAATTATAAGCATGTTGATTGAGAAAAATTATTTTTGACGAATGGAATACGAAATCGGTGTTTCGAAAGCTTCACATGAGATAAGGCTTCATATTTTACATTGTTTTAGTGATTTTGACGATATCGATAATTATTTAATCTTGGTTTTACTGCGTTATGTAAGCTTTTATGTTTGTATTCATCTTTTAGCGATCACAGATGTTACCTGAAGAATTAAACACCTAAAATTACCACCTAATGTTAAAAATAGACGACATGAGTTTTAATGGTGGAATTGAAAACAAACCCACATATGCTTAAATGTCAAACGACATCTTTTGTCAAAAAATTTTTTTTGTCCAAATAAGAAGCTTTATTGATTATTTGCATAAGACTACGTCCCCTTTACTGATTAAAGTATTAGACTAATATTGATATTGAGTTGTATGATGATTCGTAGCAAATAATTGAGGTGTATTGATTATTTTCAAATCATTCAATTTGAAAATTATTCGGCAAACTAACGTTTAGATGATTTGAAATCATTGGCAAAATTAAAAATAAGTATTATAAATTTTGAGAAATGTGAGGTGTATAAAAAATGTGGGATGTATATAGAAAATATAAGGTGTATATTGAAAATGTAGGATGTGAGGGTATTATAGGGAACGAATTTAGGTGTATTAAGATAATTTTTAATTAAAAAAACAAATATGGAGTATATTAAATATGTGAAGTTTATTCAACAATATGTGAATGTTAATATAATATGCCTTAAAAAAAACGAAAAAAAGAAGGGTGGGGGACCGGGTTCTTGCGAAGATGAAGATTTGGGGTCACCCTCTTATCCTTGAACGGCGCCGACTCCACCCCTGAAATTGGCTTGGGGTCACAACGCCTCCTCCTCCTGCCCCGTCGTCTGTTCCCTAGAGCTCCCCAGCGCCAACCTCGCACCAGCCCATTCCCCAACAGCGCGAGGGTTTGGATGATTTTCTCGAGATCTTTGACGAGAGTTTCGAGAGGGATGCGGATTCTCTGCTGGACATCCACCATCGCGGCATCGCCAGGTGGGTCGAGAGGGAAGAAGAAGCGGATTTTGGTGGTTGTTGCGGCTGCGGCGGCGTTGTGGCTGCCTTGGCCTCTCGGGCTACGTAGTCCCGACCGAATTTCCCCTTTCCGAGCGGTTTTCCGATCTCGAAGTCCCGCAAGGACCAATCTTTCTTCTGGGTTTCTTGCACTTTTTTGGGTTTTTGTTCTTGATTCCATTGCCCTCTCTTGAAATGCTAGAGAGAGAAGAGAAGAGACGATGTGGAGTAGCTCAAATGGGTTAATTAATTAGTTTACAGGCGTGCGTGATTCTGGGTGTTTTATGAAATCTCTATCGAAATTTGGGTGGCTAGAGAGGAGAATAATCATCCAGAGAGTTGAAAGAGACTATTCCCTCTTTGTTGATTGTAATCATTTTTCTATTAACTTGTTTAGGGAAGTCGCCACTAATTAACTTTTGGAGTGTAAGCCCAATTTAGGATGGATCTCGTTACATATTCATTCATACTGTAAAGAGTAATATATTCATTCATACCGTAAAAAATAAATAAGTACAACAAAGGATAGAATGCATTTATTAAAGCTTCGATAAAACTTTGTTTAGAATTTCAACTCGGTTGAGGGAAAAGAGAGCTCTACACCATGGTTACAAATTAATTTCTATTCTTTAACAACACATCACCAATCAAAGTCGGAGGTTCCTTGTTTTATATTGTGTTTCTTTGTTTGTTGTTTTATGCGTTAAATATCTATCAAATTTGACTTTACGATCAGTAAGAAATATGAAGGATTTAGGTGCATACAGCAAGATATGACGACTTATTAATAAATGCTAGGGAAGGCGAGGAACAAGAAACCAACTCGTTTACTTTTAATTAATTATAACTAGTCACGATGTGGCGCCATCGATCGAGTAATGCCATGAAGATATTTATGGAAAGGAACAAGATATTATCATCCACTCCTGAAAATCCAAAAAAACAAAGGTTATTCTACTTTCTACTTTAGGGTATTGGTATCCAGACGAGGATTGTTGAAATTAAAGAGACAATCGATCATGGTGTTCAAATCCATACTCAAATCATTAATTTGTTCCTGGCTAGACAATGACTTGTTAGGACTTTCCCTCCATGAGTAATTATTAGTTTTTGTATGAGCGTGACCTGGTACTTCAACGATTACTATTATTTCACATTACAATTTAGTTATATTTTTATTTTCTTAAAAGTAAAAAGTTTTGGACTCAATTTTCGTAAACAACAAATTCGACAACAAAATATTATGACCGTCCCTTACATGACTTAACCCAAATTTTTTGCTTTGAATATAAATATATCATTGTATTAAAAACATAACGTTTACAACCTGAGATTAATTTCTCTACAACTAGCAATCACCATCTAAATAATTAAGACGACCCGCAAGAGAAGATATTTGTTATATTTGACCCAATTCCTTTTTTTTTTTTTTTTTTGTATGTCAGTGTGTATAATATCTCCATGTATGCATTATTTTTCTTAGAATAATGTTAAAGAGATCAAAATTTTTAAACCAAATTTCCAAACAAAATGATGTGATTATAAAAAATTAGATTATTAATTAAATATCGATTAACGTGCTTATTTCTTATTGGTGACACGTTATTTGATTTAAATTTTTTTATCTCTCTAGCATATTACTCTTTTTCCTACAACACCCGTGATGTGACCTAGGCCATGCAATGAATGCTCTGATAGGAAGATATATCTCTCAATTGTATGCTTGAATATCCCCGAATTACCGTTTGCTAATCAGAAAAGGGATGTGAAAATGTTGATTAGACATTTTAAAGAAGAAAAAACATGAAATGGAATGATATATTTATTTTTTTACACCGCAACTACACAAAGTAATTACAAGTAATGTTTGGATAACAATTTCGAGTGTTCTTGGACTGTGATTTGAAATGTAATATTCGGTATATTTATTATGAGATGAATTTTATTGCTAATGAGTTGGTCAAATTGAGCCCTCCTCATCCTTAGAGTCCGGTCTTTTTTGAGCAAGCTCTATTTTTTTTTCATAAAATGTTATTATTGTCTAATAGTTCTAGGATATCTCAACCTCTCGATACAATTTTATAATTTCTTTTTTGTCGAGCTAATAGTCCCTTTGTTTAACCAATAAAAGATAGTGATGCGATGGGGACTTTGTCACACATAAATATGTATATATTAGTAATGTATGGTGGAGAAGATATAGGCTTTTTACATATAAAAATCGAAAGGTGCAGATAATTGATAAATATGACCATTCCAGAAAAGGAATCTAAATATTATAAACGCACTGAAGGACATCAATTATCATGCATGACGCTAATTTTTATCGTTATAGTTTTGAATGCATGATGATTATTTTTCTGTATAAACATAGTTAGTTGTGTTAAAGTAGTGCTTAATATAGTATAAAGTATAAACCCTACATGCCCAATATAGGCAGCAAGCAGACAGAAAGAATGGATCGACAAGGAAGAAAGAATGTCACTTCTTTCCGTAGCTAATAGTCAATAGCCACTGAGAGTTCTATTTAATTCTTTAATTAATAGGTACCAAAACAAGTAGAAAAATATTATCCATAACAATATTCTATATCAGAACCAGCTAGATTTTACACCCTCTATGTTCAGAGCGATTTTTTAAAATAAGTTACCATGTTTGAATTTTCTCATATTGCTTTTTAAGATTTTGAGCAACGAGTTACACTTTTTATCTAATGAATTATTTGAAATTTCATTACATCAATATGTAAATTAATATAATTTTAAACTCTTAGAAAATAATGTGAGAAAATTTAAATCTCCTGGGCCATTTTAAAAATTATCTCAAACCTTGAAAGTGAAAAATGTAATTAACTCTGTAAGGTATAAGACTCATCCTAATTACATCAAACTATAATATATATTATCCCAACCGCATAAACCAAAAGTCTCGTTTCCAGGAAAAAAATATGTCGGGTTCATACGATCAGAATATTGACAATAGAACAAAGAGAGGGAGGTCGGCGTCGGCATTCACGTAACATGTTGCCATGTTGGTAATGTAATTAAAAAAAAAATAGAAAAATGAGTATATAGTAGGGTAAGGCTGGCCATGACCATAAATAGCAAAATATCTAGCTCACCATGACCATAAATAGAAAAATATCTAGTTCACTTGTAATTGAGCCACCAATATTACAGTGTTAATTATCTGGTACATTGCAATTGGTCTGTTATAATACAATTCTTAAGAATCTTTTACCCATAGTCACTTATTACGATCCAGTGATATTCTTCTTCACTTGTAATTATCTGATTTAAGGTTCGATTCTCGCCAAATATAAATTTGATCTACATTATTACATTCCCACGCCCTCACCCCTCCCTCAGAGTAGATAATATCGTTTATTAAAAGAAAAAACAAAAAATTTCCAGACATATCTTTCTTTTTGTATTGAAAGTATATATCTACAAGGATGCATGCCAGTTTCATACAACCAAGTGGAGTGGAACAAGATTTGCCTCTTGGCTTATGTCGAGTTATTGATTCCTCCACACAACAATGTGCTTCTCGTACTTACAGGGAAAATTTCATTATTGTCACCCCAAATTCCTTCGATTCCTTCCAAAAAAATCCCCAACAAAATAGTAATTGACAGGGAATCCCTGTGAGAAATAGACTTATCGATGCTGATTGGTTACGACCAAGGTTCGCAAGGTATCAAACATCTTTTTCCTAAGCGAGAACGGAGTTGGCGATTGATGATTGCCCTATCAAAGAGTCATTATTTTATGCATGTGGTCAATATCCTAGTATATATAGTGTTGACTTTCTATCCATACGTCCCGAATTATAAACGCTTCTCTAAAATATTGTAAAAGTTCGAACTCTCTTCCCACCCATAATAATAGTTAAAAAAGAAGAAGTCTTTATTCTACAAGCTTCTTAGCTCATACAGATTGCATACATAGAGGAGCATTCAAATGGTAAAAAAAAGTCATTATTGTACAAGCTTCTTAGCTTATACAGATTGCATACTTAGAGGAGCATTCAAATAGTAAAAAAAAAGCCATTATTCTCTTCTTACACACTTTTGTTAAATAATGTTCATTGCTTTCATTTGATTTATTTAATTTGATGGAGACAGTTTACTACCCTTAAGTTTCGTGGTTTTCAACATTTAGTACATGAAGTTTTTTTCGTCCCAAAGTCATACCTAAAGTGTTAATTTTGAAACAATCTCATACATCCGTTAGTCTAACTGTTAAGTCTCCCTTTAATTGATGACGTTGCGCCCATATAGACAATGACTAGACATCACATGTGATTAAAAAAATTTAAAAAAATTAAAAAAAAAGTTTAAAAAAAAAAATCCGGAACCCACTTCTTCTTCCCCACCCGACATCCTCCATCCCCAACTCCCCGCCGTCTTCTCCACCCGAGCTTAGTAATTCGATGATAAAATCAAAGTTGGCACACAAAAACACAAAACTTCAACGAGTCCTCAATTTCAAACCGAATAATGGGGTCAGGTAAATTTGTAAATTGATTGTATCTAAATCAAATTAACTAAAAATCAATGAAAATTTCTATCAAAACCCAGCAGATAATCCTTCACACACTAACAAATTATCAAAAAGATTCAAACTTCATTCAATCCCAACTCGCAGAGAACTTCAAATCTGAGACAGAAAAGCTTCAATCACTGGATTCAATAAAAAAAATATTGAGATCAATACAAAACAGAACATTCAACTCTAGTCAAGGGAAAACCCTAAATCACTTACCGAACTGAGCTTGGAAGAGCGAAGAGCAGAGATTCCACTGAGACAGAAAGTCGACAACGATCGCAACAGAGCACATTTGACGATCGAATCGAAGAAAAGGAGAATTTGAAAAACGATAGGCTCACACACAATGCGGAGTAGAGAGAGAGGGAGAGAGATTGAAACGGTCCGGAGCTCTAAAAGAAAAATAAAAACCCAAAACCCACTTCTTCTTCCCAACGCGACACCCTCCATCCCCTCTGTTGAGAGTTGTCCCACATCCGTGAGGAACAAGGTTTGCTATGTGCTTATATGGTCTTGGACTACTCCCCATATTGCTAATTGGTTTTATGGTGGAACCTCAATTTCATCATGGTATCATAGCGGGTTGTCCTGTGTGAAGCTAAACGGCCACACGCGCTCCACGTCACCCAGTTGTTGTCCACGTGTAGGCTTGAAAATCCGCCACACGTGTGGGGACATGTTGAGAGTTGTCCCACATCCGTGAGGAATAAGGTTTGCTATGTGCTTATATGGTCTTGGACTACTCCCCATATTGTCAATTGGTTTTATGGTGGAACCTCAATTTCATCACCCTCCACCCCCTTCGTCTTCTCCACTCAAGCCACCCCTTCTCCCATCCCCCATCTCCAACCCCACAGCCGAGTCTGTCATCGTCCTCTTCCTCCAAAGCGTACATAGTCTCTGAGGCTGAGGCGGCTCTGCGCTCTGCTCCTCCGTTTGCCGCTGCTTGATTCTCATATCCTTTTCCTATTGCCTCGCGTGACGATGCTTGATCGATCGCCAACTTTTGTGTGCCGCTGCTTGATTCTCAGATTCTCACATCCTCTTTCTGTTCGATGTGCAACCGAATCTCTGGAATCTTCTTCTCCAGCATCCGTCTGGTGCTCGGGTGGAGAAGACGAAGGGCTGGTTTGGTATTATCGTGCTTTGAAAAAAAAACTGCTTCTGTTGTGTTGTGTGAATAAGCAGCTGTGAAATAAAACAGAAGACTGTTTGATAAACTTTTTTGTAAAAGTACTTTTGAAAAAAAAAAAAAAAAGTATTATAGTGTTTGGTAAACTTTTATGTAAAACAGATGTGAAAAAAAGCCGATTTTTCAAAGCTAGGTTGTGCAGCTTCTTGTTTTTTACTTTTTTTCACCCAAAACTATGAAAAAAAACTGAAGCTGAATATTTACCAAACACAAAAACAGTTCTCAGTTTTTTTTTATACCAGCTTTTTTCAGAATCACTTTAGTACCAAATCAGGCTGAAGGTGGAAGGGATGGAGGGGTGGAGGGGATGGAGGGTGTTGAGTGGGGAAGAAGTGGGTTCTTTTTTTTTTTTTTTTTTACTTTTTTAAATTAATTTTTTTTAATTTTTTAATATTTTTTAATGACACATGGTGCCCGATCATTGTCCACATGAGCGCTACATCATTAGTTAATGGAAAACTTAATAACTAGACTAATGGATGTATGCGATTGTCCCAAAATTAACACTTTAGGTATGACTCTGGGATGAAAAAAACTTCAAATACTAAATATTGAAAACCAAAAAACTTGAGGATAGTAAACTGAGATTTACCCTTTGATAAAATAGTTGTATGAGAAGTTATAAATGGTGTGTAAAATCAACTCCCCAAGCAATTGACATGAATCCTAATGAATAACGCATAATATGTATGAATTTTGAGGACGTTAAGTATACGTGCTGCAAATATTATTTAGACTATTAAATAAAATTGTGGTTGATACTTCAAAAAAATATAATTATGCACTCCTCATGAAATTATTTTCTTTCTAAATATAGAAAATTTAAAGTGCACAATTAAATTTTTAGTGTCAATAACAATTAAAAAAAAAAGAGAGAATAGTAGCAATGGTCCTTCTTTTGTAAAAGATCTTCATAATCATTCTTTTGTAAAACATTGCTACAATATCAAGCTTGGAAATCCCGGCTGAGGTTGAAGGGGATGTTGACTATCGTTCACTAAGCAGTTTGTTAGTTAACTCTTTTATAACTGCCTCAGCCAGTTGAAAGTTTGTTATGTTTGTTAAAACATAATTGCTTAGCTCGTAAGAAAGCTCTCTAAGCTATATAAATAAGGTTGTAAAAATTATTGAGCTTCGTTCAGTGAAAAATACACAAGATTAATTGCTTCAATTCTCTCTGTATTTTCTACAATTATCTTCTTCATCCTCTCTTGCTTCTTTTCTGCATTACTGTGTTCACTGCAACAAGAACATATATAATATGATATATAAAAATATTATGTTTGCCATCATAAGAACACTTTTATGAACAACATTAAGTACTGGTTTTTATTATATTTTCTAATGGCTAAATATTAGTTATTCAAGTTATCTTAATACACGCATGTGGTTTAATATCTTAGTGGATAGTGTTGTTTTTGTACTCTTGTGTCTCGAATTCGAAACTCTCCCTCTTTTAAATTATTGTAATAGTTTGTAACACTCTCTCTCTTCTTAATAAAAAAAAATAATAATAATTTTTCTTTGAAAAAGAAGTTATCTTAATTTATTAATATTTTTAATTCCGACCATCAACAAAGTACAGAAAAGTGCTTATTTATCTAACTTTTAGGGCTATTTTGGTATTGTTGTGCTTTAAAAAAAAACTGTTTCTGCTGTGCTATGAGAATAAAAAGATGTAAAATAAAGTTGTAAAGTGTTGGGTAAACTTTTTTCTGTAAAAGTGCTTTTAATAATAAAAAAAAAAACAGTGTCTAAGTGTTTGGTAAACTTATAAATTGCTTTAAATATGTTAAATGACTAAAAAGGATATAATATTTAATGTGATATAATAATTGTAAAGGACAATAATGTAGGGGTAAAGATTGTAAATTTGTAAAACATGGGGGGTATACTTGCCATTTAAAAATTTCTTAAATGAGCATTGATTACTATGTTTTGAAGAAAAAAAAGCAATTTTTTTAGAAGCATACCACACTTCTATTTTTCTATTTTTTTTTTTCATGCCAGGACACTCAATCATGAAGGCAATCTATCTCTTATGAAGATCGATGGAATGATATAAAGATATGAAAAAGGATTTGCACATTGTTTTTATAGATTTGGAAAAAGCGTATGGTAGGGTCCCAAGAGACATTCTTTGGATGATTTTAGAGAAGAAAGGAGCACGAGTAGCATATATCCAAGCTATAAAGGATATATATATGATGGAGCATGGATTGCCGTAAGAACTCACGAAGGATAAACCGAAAGCTTCCCCATAACTGTAGGGTTACGTCAAGGCTCATATTTAAGTCGTTACCTTTTTGCATTGGTAATGGATGAATTAACGGAACATATTCAGGATGATATTCCTTGGTGTATGCTTTTCGCAGATGACATAGTGTTAATAGATGAAACTCATAAGTAAATGCAAAGCTTAACTTTGGAGAGAAGTGTTGGAATCTAAAGGTCTTTGACTAAGTTAGACAACGACAAAGTATATGGAGTTCAAGTTCAGTGCAAACAGAAGCTCAAATGAGTTAGTGGTGAGGATTGGAGATCAAGAAGTACCAAAAAGCGACCGCTTTTGCTACCTAGGATCTATCTTGCAAAAGAACGGAGAGTTGGATGGAGACCTCAACCATAGAATACAAGCTGGATGGATGAAGTGGAATCGTGTATCCGACGTGTTGTGTGACCGTCATATCCCACTGAAGCTCAAGGAAAAATTTCATAGGACGACAATAAGGCCAATAATGCTTTATGGTGCAAAATGTTGGGTGGTAAAGCATCAACACGTACATAAAATGGGTGTAGCAGAGATGAGAATGCTTTGTTAGATGTGTAGGCACACAAGAAAGGATATGATTAGGAATGAGGATATCCGAGGTAAAGTATGAGTAGCCGAAATTGAAGGAAAGATGAGAGAAAACAGTTACAGTGGTTTGGACATGTGAAACGAATGCCTATTGACACTCCGGTTAGAAGATGCGATTACGAGAGAGAGGTTTAGTGCCAAAGGGTTAGAGGAAGACCTATGAAAACTTTGGAAGAAACTTTAAGAAAAGGCTTAGAGTAGTTGGACCTAACGAAAGACGTGTCACATAACCGAGCATAATGGCGTTCTAGGATTCATACAGCCGACCTCATTTAGTAAGAAAAGACTTTTTTGTTGTTGTTGTTGTTGTTGTTATTGTACCAAACACATTTTTAACACCACAAGATTAAGCTTAAAATATTAGGAAAGGGTGATATGCTTCACAATCTTTGCTTTGTGCAAGTAGATACTGATCTATCATATATCCGATTTGGAGGAAAAGATACTTAAGATAATCTTCAAGGGTAGGTTTGGCAATTTTTGACGCGGCTCATTAACTAGACATGAAACGACACAAAATTAAAAAGTTTTTGGGTCGATTCAAGTATACATATGGGTAATCCGTTACACGATAAGAAAATATTAATTTAATAATTTTAACCACTAAAAAAATACTATAATTAACAGCAGTAGGATTTAATTTCGAACCAAACTGAAAATTAAAATATAAACATAAATATATACATATATATATAAATTAAATTTAGAAAATTGATGACCGTTAGATCAACTGAGATTTAATCTCAGTCGTCCAATGTTTTTTTATTCTTAAATCAAACTTTCTCACTCATTCTCAAAGGCTCGAATTGAAGTAGTTGCTCTCTCTCTCTTTTGAATCTCAGTCTCGAACTGAACTCTCAAATCTCAATCTTGAACCTCAACTCCAGCCAGTCACGGGTCCACGGCCACCCTTTCCAATCTCCCTCCACCACGCCATTGTCACCACATACAACCTAGTAACCTACCACCAATCGATCTGCTACTTTTGTCTTCGATTATCTTTCTCTAGATTGAGCGACTCTCGTTAAGATTTTTTTTGTGGCAATGTGGTATGTGGCAATATTAAGATATTTTGAAATAATATTTATGTGACAATGTGGTATGTTCAAGTTTAGAAAGAAAAAAAAAACATTTTTCTTAATGGGACATAACAGGTCAGGTCATTTTACATGTTGGGTAAAATGACCCAACGGGTAAAATGACCCAACCTATTAAGAACCCATTAAGATAATGGGTGTGACATGACATTACCCGTTAAGATAACAAGTGTTACATGAAAACAACACGAACACAGCAAACACGACCCATTTGCCATGCCTATCCAAAGGAGATATCAAATTTTAAACATAAAATTTAAATTTGAAGGCTTATGTAGCACAATGATCTTTTTGTAAATTTTTTTCTTCACCAGATATTTCAAATTTAAACTATTATTAATTACATTATTTACTTTTCATAATTGTATTTAATATTTTTAAAACAAAAGATAATAACAAAAATTATAAAAAGCATTTAATATACCCACTAAAAATAGATTTGAAGCTACTGTCAAAGTTGACAGGAACTCCTTCTGTTGCCATTCCATGACATGCCGTATAAAAATTGGCATTTCAGTTGGAAAACACTATTGCTGTGTTTATTTTTTTGTTTACCGTTATTGCTGATGTGAATATTTTGACATCTCATTTGGAGATGCTCTAACAGGATATTTAAGTGTTTGGTTATAATGGGACAATCTAAATATAGCCCACTATTTTGATGTAACATGTATCAATAAATTTTTTGTTGGAGAGAATAATTACTTGAATATTTGACATTTTTCTTGGGATCCACAAGTGAGCAGTGGAGGAGCCAAGATTGTAGTATAGAAAGGGCTCAAAAGTCGCAATCTGAAACGCTCTTTTTGATCTTACAAAAGTTACCCTATCGTGTGGTGAGCAACTGACTAATGTTGTTTGGGTTTGGTATGGTGTCGTCTTCATCATCATTTTCCTTAAACCTAAACCCCAAGTTTTGTTTACTTTCTTCCTTTCTCCTTCCACTGATGCCCAGACCAGAGTCCTCCTCAAAACTTACAAGCAACGAATTATCTGAACTCCATAGAAGTCACCAACCTCAAATAAAACCCGATGAACAAAATTAAAGTAAAAACATTGGATTGGAATCCTGAGCTTACAAAAAAAAACCTTGAAAACACAAGCATAAAACTAAACTTTCATATATGAAAAAAAAAAAAATGTTATGATGGGCACGGGACCATCCTGGTCCCTTCTTGGCCCTGCCTCTGCAAGTGAGGTTTGTATATATTCAGGAAAATGATAACCACACACTTCTTTTAGCTTCTTACACACCATATTGAATTATATTTGTTACTTCTGTTTGATTTATCTAATTCGATAGCAAAAAATAAAAAGCGTGCCTGTGAAGCCAAAAACAGTATGTGAAAATCATTTCACTGTATTTAAGTCATCGCAACATCTTGTAAAAATAAAAATAAAAACTTATAAATAGTCTATGGTACCTAATTAACCAGGTGGGGGATAATAGATTTGTGGGGTGTGATATCTACACACCCCATTTTACTTTTCACACACCTTTTTAATTTTCGGCCGTCGGATATGATGAATTAAAGAAGATCAATGGACATAAATTATCAAAGGGTGTGTGAGAAGTAAAATGGGATGTGTGGATAGCACACCCCTAGATTTGTTACTAAAGCCACGTGATTTACGCCATTCTCTCCTTTAGGAAGGAGACAAGAAATATGTGACTTTGGAAGAGAGAAATCTGGAAACGTTCAAAGTGCTTTATCCTAGGGCAAAATGTGGTCTAACTTTACCAAAAGATTAAGTAGGGTAACAAAGAAGTTGGACCCTTTTTTTGGAATTTTTGTATGGAAGTTTAGTCTTGAAGAGCAGTTTTTAGCTCAATTAAAGGGTAAGCCTTCAATAGTTTGGACTATTGCATAATATGTTCTTTATTAACCACATTGGTTATAAGTAAGCAAAAATAGTATGTTCTCAATTCACTGTTGTCGGATAAGTTATGTTTGTCGGGTCAAATTGGTTAACGCACTTTTCTCAGCGACTCTTTCTTCGGTAATATTGTTGGGCAAATATCATTTGTTGGTTAGATTTTACATCAGGCAAACGTTTGGGCAACGAGCTTTTCACGACAACCTTTGCCCGACGAAACTTCGTCGGGCTAAACCATGACCATGGACGACGAAACCTTAGTTGACCCAACGAAATCCTTTCGTCTCAAAAGGTTTTTTTTTTTTTTTTTTTTTTTGTTTTAAATTTTTTGTAGTGAAGGTTTTTCATATAAAGGTGTTAAACTATTAAGATATTACATATTGACCTATAAGTGAGCAACCACAAAATGCACATTATTTACAACAAAAATGGTATATATGAATTTACAAGTTAACTAAGAGTGTCTGATTCTTATTCAAATTCACATGAACTACTATAAAAGGCCAAGGACTCACCATTAAAACTAAAAACGTACCTTATCTTTTTCTTTCATAAGCTAATACATTCGTATGTTTGGCTACAGATTAAGTTTCTTGTTTCTTTTTATTAAAAAGGGGACCAGCTGGTAGTTTCATCAAGGCAGTCCACTTGAAGACTCACAAAGACATTTCAGTCTCTCTCTAGCAACATCGTGTGATTCACTACGCCAAGAGTTTAACCTAAAATGTGCAATGTAGAATATAAGTTTGAAATTCATCCCTAACCATTAGGCTACCCTTGGTGGTTGGAATAAGTTTCTTGTTTGGGGAACAACAATGTTGTTTAGAATTATAAAAATGACACACTAGAAGCGAATTTAATGATATTATATATGTGAAAAATCATCTATATTATACAGAGTGTGCTAATTTTTTATATTTATTTTTTTTTAGGAAAAAATAGGAAAAAAAAGATGAAGCACTAAAAAATACACATGAAAAACAATAATTGAGAGAGAAATAACGATGCAAAAAAGAATATACTTAACAATTATGCATTTTCTCTTCATTTCCTGACCGACAAAGATAGGCGTAAGAAAATAACCCTACAGGTCAAGACAAGTAAGAAACCATAAAAATATTATTAGATAATTCTTTTTTGGGGTTGTTGGTGGTCAAGTCCCAAAGAGCATGTGCCCTCCTTTAGGAATATGAAAGTAGAAGAGTTCAACGTCAGTAAAAGGATATTGCAAGTGTTTATAAGAAGTTGTAATAATCTTCATATTACCAATTAATTTTATAATGGAATCTCAACTTCTTCATGGGATATCAGAACCCCCGAAAATTAGATACACACCGATTGTGTACTTAATCATACAATATTACAATGGCTTCAAACCATAGAAAAGAGGAAAAATAAAAAGAATAAAGTAAATAAGACCTACCACTTAAATAATAAATAAGAAGAAGAAATACAAAATAGAGAAAATCTTGTATAAAATGACAAAAATATGTTAAAACCATCAAAATGTGGGTGGGTCTTTTACTTCTGCAACTTGGCTTTGAAGTTAGGGGACCAAAATTTAAAAGGCTAGATATACATAGCTAGGAAATGGGGTCACGGAGGTTGATGTTGAGTTCTCGTACAGAAAATCTTCATAATACAGGTGTGCAAACTGCAAAAGGCGTTCAATAAACAGAGGACGGTTTTGAGGGGGTCCTGAAAATATTGGAGATTTCATCATTTCATGTCACATAAGAGTGCATTTGGATATATTTATTTGTAAAAAAGGCGGAAGATTCTTTCTCTGATCTCTATATATATGGCTTGTCGAGTCGAAATGAACAAACATTATTATTGGAAATGATGGCCTAGATATTGCAAGAAACGTGGAATATAATTGAGAAGCATATATGTAATGTGTACAAAACTCGTATCTGCCGGAGCCTAGCAATTTGCATGGAGGGATTTAAGGGATTTTTGATAACTAATGTCGGATCGATACAAGTCAGGCCATTGGAAAATTCATATATGCAATACTTGTAAGAACTTTTAAGTTTTGAATGAAAAGGAGGGAAACTCTTCATTTTTGTTGGTCAAAAGCACAGACATCGCATTTTTTTTGGATTCATTTTAGCAGCCTTCTCTTCTTTTTTGGTTTCTTGCTTATTTAAGACTGGTCCAGTTCATGCTCCTCTCTTATAACTTTTTTTTAATAAATAAAATTCACCCTCCTATTGTTGAGATTTTAAAGAAATAAATAAATAGTTACTATCGAAGGTGTACTATTATTCTTTTGAAAAGCGCTTACGCTTGCGTTGTGGTTCAAGTGATCATCAGCTTCTTCACGTTTTGCCAGTCAGTTTAATATTGAATAGGCACATTCTAATCCTAGAAGGAAAACGGGGGAAACAGATATTCAATTTAATATGAGTAAACAAAATTCCATACTCGATCTCACAGATATATATAAAATTTTGTGAAAATCAGTACATACGACTATATATATTTTTACAAATCCATTGTTTTAAATAGAGGTTCGCTTTTTTGAAATTGCCATTAAAAAGTTATAATGGTTTTTCCGAGATTGCACATGACAAATCATAAGGCTTTGTGTTCAAATTGTAATTATAGTAATGAACCAAGCAATTAGTCAATCTTGTAAAATTAGTACCAATGACTGCTATTATAGTATTATATATCTTCTTAAATAAGACATACAATAGTTTACTCAAAAGAAAAAAGAAGACTAATACAAATATCGCATGTTTATAAAAAAATAAAAAAAATCTAATAGCCTATTTTAATTAGGCAATTAACTTAAATAATCAAAAACTAAATTTTAAATGCTAAACTGATTATACACCCTTATAGAGCCATCATATTGCCTTTATAGTCATATATATAAATAGGCACATTATGCTACTCAGTATTACGGTCTAGTAGTATTCCTCTTCACTTGTAAATGAGAGGTCTTAGGTTCGATTTTCACCAAAAGAGAATTTCAACCACATTATTGCTAATTTTATTATGAGGTTAAGTGTCACATCCCGGTCCGAGCGGGACCACTTCTCGGGCCCGCTCCACCACCATAGCACGATATTGTCTGCTTTGGGCCCCGACCACACCCTCACGGTTTTGTTTCTGGGAACTCACACGAGAACTTCCCGATGGGTCACCCATCCTGGGAATGCTCTCGCACGCTACTCGCTTAACTTCAGAGTTCCTACGGAACCCAAAGCTAGTGAGCTCCCAAAAGGCCTCGTGCTAGGTAGGGATGGGAATATACATTTAAGGATCACTCCCCTGGGCGATGTGGGATCTTACAATCCACCCCCTTAGGGGCCCGACGTCCTCGTCGGCACACCACGGCCAGGGTTAGGCTCTGATACCAATTGTCACATCCCGGCTCGGGCGGGACCACTTCCCGGCCCCGCTCTACCACCGTAGCACGATATTGTCTGCTTTGGGCCCCGACCACGCCCCTTCTCGCTTAATTGTGACATCCCACATCGCCCAGGGGAGTGATCCTTATATGTATATTCTCATCCCTACCTGGCATGAAGCTAATTGTCACATCCCGGCCCGGGGCAGATCACTTCTCAGGCCCGCTCCACCACCGTAGCACGATATTGTCTGCTTTGGGCTTACCATTCCCTCACGGTTTTGTTTTTGGGAACTCACGAGCAACTTCCCAGTGGGTCACCCATCATGGGATTGCTCTAGCCCCCTTCTCGCTTAACTTTGGAGTTCCTACGGAACCCGAAGCCAGTGAGCTCCCAAAAGGCCTCGTGCTAGGTAGGAATGAGAATAGACATATAAGGATCACTCCCTTAAGCGATGTGAGATGTCACAATCCACCCCCTTAAGGGCCCGACGTCCTCGTCGGCACACCACGGCTAGGGTTAGGCTCTGATACCATATTGTTATATCTCGGCCCGGGGCGGATCACTTCCCGGCCCCGCTTCACCATTGTAGCACGATATTGTCCACTTTGGGCTTACCATTCCCTCACAGTTTTGTTTTTGGGAACTCACAAGCAACTTCCCAGTGGGTCACCCATCATGGGATTGCTCTAGCCCCCTTATCGCTTAACTTCGGAGTTCCTACGGAATCTGAAGCCAGTGAGCTCCCAAAATGCCTCATGCTAGGTAGGGATGAGAATATACATATAAGGATCATTCCCCTAGGCGATGTGGGATGTCATAATCCACCCCCCTTAGGGGCCCGACGCCCTCGTCTGCACACCAGTGCCAGGGTTAGGCTCTGATGCCAAATTGTCACATCCCGGCCCGGATCACTTCCCGGGCCCGCTCCACCACCGTAGCACGATATTATCCACTTTGGGCTTACCATTCCTCACGGTTTTGTTTTTGGGAACTCATGAGCAACTTCCCAGTGGGTCACCCATCATGGGATTGCTCTAGCCCTCTTTTCACTTAACTTTGGAGTTCCTACAGAACCCGAAGTCAGTGAGCTCCTAAAAAGCCTCGTGCTAGGTAGGGATGAGAATATACATATAAAGATCACTCCCCTGGACGATGTGGGATGTCACATTAAGCGTACCTCATTCCCTTAGTATAGATAATGAATTGATTAATTCAGCACTTGAATGCTGTTAAATCATAATAACAATCAATATCCATTCTAATTAGAGTAATATAATAATCCACTAGCCATAATATGCATGTTTGATATATCTGTATCCTTGTGAAGGTCTCATCTCTTTATCGAGTGGAGTTCCAACCGTCATATCCGACATGACATAGAATAATTAAGTTTTAACTATAAAATCCGATTTCCAATTATTAATTAAGAAGTGGACTGGTTTTTTATTTTTTTTACTTTTTTTTTGTCAAAAGCGGTGGACTGGTTAGAATACATCACAATTTAACTCAGCTGACTAAACCCTAATTAACGATGGTGTTTGAACGTCTGCTAGCCATGCAGATTATTGCGGACACGAAGAAAAATGAAACCAGCAATAGCGGTTATAACGTCACCGTAATGCTTTTGCATAATTCTGATTGTAAATAGTTTTATTCTTTAATTTTATTAACTTGTCTCATCCTCTCCCACTACTTGATTTGATATAGACAGCTTTAATCGGAAAAGAATCCTCGCTGAATTTTTTTCTTGAGAATTCTAAGAATCTAGTTATTGTGATTGTTTATCATACATCGTGTGATTAGTTTTCGTTTCATACTATATATATTTAATTTTAAATTTTAAATTTTTAAATAATTTTTAACTGCATAATGTACGATTAACGATCATGTTCACAAAAAGTTCCTATTCCGCTTTAATCATATATTGGATCAGAAATCGAACATGCCAAAGCATGAAGTAATCATTGAAAAAAAGAAAATTAATAATTAAGAAATGTTGTTAGGTACTTATTGCAGTTTACACCCTTCAGTCCTTGACCTAACAATTTATAGGATATTGTTATCCAAATACTTATTTTTACATTTCACAAATTCGTTTCAATTTTTATCTGTATCGAATGAATTGAAAAAGATAAATGATAAAAAATTTAATTAAAAAGTGTGAGTAGTAAAAATAAGTATGTGATTAACATTTTCCTAATCTATATATCTAACTTCCTTTTTTTTTTTTTCTTTTTTTTTCTTTTTTTTTTTTGTGTTTATCCACTACCCTGATGGTGTTGTGATAATAAGTATGTGATTAACATTTTCCTAATCTATATATCTAACTTCATTTTTTTTTTTTTTTTTTTTTTTTTTTTGGTATTTATCCACTACCCTGATGGTGTTGTGATATGCGTTGAAGATCCTGTAATTTCATTTTCTATTGCATTATTGTGGTACCGTTTTACTTAATTAGAAACCCTGCAGTGCTGCAGGGCCAGAAATCTTACATGTGACACCATGTAGGGTTTCAAATGATGAAAAAAAAGAAGAAAATAATAATATTTGCAAATGTAGTGAAATGACTACGTCTTGCTAAGATTTTATTCGAAAAGAATTACAAGAGATGTATTTATAAATAAGTAATCTTGAAACAAACAAGAAAGCAATCATAAACCCTGATAACACATAGAAAAGTAATCTTAATCCTTGTCTTAATGCAACACCCTAATACAGAAAATACAAATATAAAACTAAATCAAATTGCTAACTTGTTTAACAATCAATTATATCGTTTACTTAATTATATCATAATGCATGCGTTTCTAACCCTACATTATCCTTTGATGTAATTAACAAGAATGATTACCACACACGAAGGGATATGCCATCTCAGAAACAAGATCCTGCAATGCATGGGATTGAAAGTGGTCAATGTCTGGATTAATTGAAAAATATGGCTTTTGGTTCACTAGCATGGACTCCCTTCGTTACCCTCTGGCCCGGGAGAGTCCCTATGGTAAGCGTACGTGTGTCATTTGTCTTCCCATGTCACAAACCATGGAGTGGGACCAAAATGGCTGAAAATCGAAAGCGTGGAACTTTAGAAATAGAGGAGGTAATAATGCCATCCAACCATGCAATTTATCACTAATTGGTTCATTAAATATCTAGCTCGGTTATTGTTTTGTGGCCAAATAGTTGAGCTAACTTTCAGCAACACAATTATTTGCTGATGGAAATCAAAAAGAGGGCAGTGGTTTTATCTGCGGGAGACTATAGTCCTAGTATAACAAAATAATATATAACTTATATACAGGAGATTGTATCTTCAATATCCCCGAGATCCAAAATTTTTATGATAAAATCTCACACTTCATAATAGGTGATAATGTTTGAAACATCTGGGACGTTGGCTGTCAGTTAGTAAACACTGAGATCCTTAGTCGTTAACTGCATATCCAACGATTCACTCTTCCAGACTTCCAGTGCATATCACAACGGAGATTAGTAGAATTTTGCAGATTCATAATCAAAAAATGGTTTTTTCTTCCGCAGCAAAGGAGAAAGAGGGCAAATATCATGGACTCTGGCTTTTCTGGCAAAGCTGTCATTTTCCGCACCACAAAAACAGAAGAGAGGTCGAAAAATCAGTGGACCGATAGAGCTAAACCGTCATGAATTGCAAAGGGAACGGATGCAGATAAGTTTAAAAGGAGAAAGCAGCGAAATAAGCTGAAAGCAGACCAATTTGCTTTTACTCCATTTATGGTAAAAAAATAATTAACTGTCACTGTCACTGTCCCATTCACAGCTCATCATGTTTCACCATGTAGCATGCATCAGCCAAAAAATCTCTCTTTCAGGAACTGGAGTCTCTAAAAAAAAAAAAAAAAAAAAAAAAAAGTTAAAGAGAGGACTCTTCCTTTTCTTGTAGTGTCCCTGTTGTTGTTCGTATTATTGTATTATTCATTTGGATGAATAAATGAAGAGGAGGACCTTTATTTAGCGGGTAGTTAGAGTTACATCACCAGTCCCATTTTCTCTCTTCTGGACTTATTCTTGCACGGTGGTGTTTAATTTAAGGACCCAACTAAAGGATTCTTGCATACAGCTGGAGGTATATTCTGTTTTTCATACGACACTCCAATAAACAGGAGATTTTGTATTTAGTCGAAGATATATCATGTTGTATTAATTTTGTATTTAGTCGAAGATACATCATGTCTTAATCCAACGCTTGGATTACAGGGTCTCGTGATGAATGTTGTAGAAACATACTGAATAATCCAGCACTTCCTATGTCACTCAAGTCACAGGGTCTCGTGGCGAGTGCAATTGAAAGGAAATGGATGGATCATCCTGGTCCTATGACACTACAGTCATAGGGTCTCGTGACGAGTGTTAAGGAAAGAGACGAGATATATTTTCGCAATTACAGGACAAATTCTGTCAATAATGGATCAAAATGTGTAAGGAACTAGTGGCATTTCACTATTAATAGACCTGAAACTCGATGAATTTGCAAATTAGGACAAGAATTCCAAGAAATGAGTACGGAATGAAAGTACTTTTGGGTGCAATTAGTTTGATGTTAAAATTTGATCAGAAAAAGGAAGAGAAAGACAGAGGCTTTATTCCATTTGCATCAAAGTCGCCAACCAAAGGGAAAGAAAATGTCTCATGGCACTTGCTTTCCATCCTAAAAACAGAGGAGAGTACTAAACTGTACAATGACACAAAACAGAGGACAAAGTAAAAAGTAGAAGAGAGATTATCAGAATTTAAGCCCTTCACATTTAAAAGCCAAAAGAGCCAAAAAAACTGAAAAGCAAAACAAGAAAAAAGAGAGAGAGATTAAGATGATTTACACAAAACTATTAATTAATTAACATCTAATTAGCAGTTAGAAACTGCTAATTATTATAGTCCCATAACAAACCCTCAAGCCCAACTGAACTCGCCGCCCCCAACTCACCGCATTCGAACTCCTCAACGCGCTGCAGCCACGGCGGCGGATAAACCCATTGGTCCTCCGACTCCACAAACACGAACTCGCTTCTCAACTCGGTCGACTCGTAACTCAGACTCGGCAACTCGACGATCTCGCTCAGCTCCTCCGACTCGGTCGACAGGTTGTCTATAGCCGAGACGAGCGAGGACAGCGACGAGGAGGAGGAAGAGGAGAGTATGGACGGCGACATTGACCGGATGGAGTCGAACTGATGCATTTGGGCGGCTTTGGTGGCTGCGGCCTGGACGTCGCGGGGGGCGAGAGAAACCGGGCGAGGCAGCGAGTTGGAGAGCTCCGGGAAGTTGAGAATCGCCGAGTTGCCCTTGATGCTCAAGGCGGCGACGTCGTGGGCCCGGGCGGCCATTTCAGGAGTCGGGAAGGTGCCGAGCCAAATGCGCGATTTCTTGCGGGGCTCGCGGATTTCGGATACCCATTTGCCCCAGTTCCTCATTCGGACCCCACGATAAACCGGGTGCTTGCTGGAGTCTCTGACCCGTTTGGCATTGTTTTTGCTGGGTAAGTCGGTTTCTTGGTGAATTGGCGAGCTGGGTTTTTGTGGGTTTTGGTTTTGGAGTGAGGAAGGCGAGGAAGGAGGCGATGCGGAAGTGGATGAGTTGGAGGTGCTCTCAGTTTCTGAACTTTGGGGTTGATCAGCGCTCATTGCTAACGGTGCCTTGTACGCGTTTGTGGAATGCCTCAATGAAAACACTCTGTATTTTGTGGTGAAAGAGAGTAGCACTGCTTTTCTTTAGCAGGGGAATGGAAATGGAAATCGGAGCATGCAAAGTTATGGAGGAGAGGTTTTAATTATTTTTCTCTTTTTTTGTATTTGATATCTTTTCCCAACGAGTCATCCAACACTTATAGAGAATGAAAGAGAGAGAGAGACAGAGAAAGAAAGTGACAAACAAGAAATAAGGGGGGAGAGAGAGAGAGACTCCTTTAGGGCAATGGTACGCTGTGGGCGCCTTCCTCTAGCAGCACCACGCAAGCCATTTATTCCTAGTTTTTCACCCATGTTTCCCTGTTCATTTATCCCTCTTTAACTTCCTCTTTGTCGACCTCCTTACCAAGTTAATCCTCTTAGATTAGGGTTTTGTTTTGTTTTTTTTTTTTTTTTTTTTAATACAAGCGATATTCTTACTCTAAATTCAATGGCGTAGCCAGATTTTATTCGATGGGTGGGCTAAGCTAAAATTATTATTACGAAATTAAGTTTTTAATCCTATATTGCCTACATAAAGTTATAAAGTTATATAATAGTAAAAACTTGAATGTAGTAATTTGAAGCAAGAATTTTATGTTATGTTTTCTAGGTTTCTAGCCTTCAAAGCTTTCAAGTGAATAAAATAAGGAACCATTTGTGATATGGAAATTTTAATTTATTACTATTAAATATTATATTGGTTAAAGTGATGAGTTTATTTAACATCTATTAGCTCTTATTATTCTTGAAAATAGGCTTACTAATAAAAAAATTTCATTTCTTATGTGAAATATGACTATTAAAAATCAGAAACTAACCTAAAAATTAATATTTTTAAGCTTGAAGAACCAAACTCTCGCTATGCTGTAGCCTAGGGAAGCCTTGTACTTGGCTCCTCCCTTGTCTAAACTATCTTAAGGGGAGGAGGAATGGTATAATTTAACAGAAAATCCGTAACCACATGGGCAATTAATACCACTTGTGTAGTTGGTTGATAGATTACAGTTACGAAACTCTAAAACTAGTATGCGCTACTAATTTCAATAGTCTAGCAACATAACATATCATATTTGGAAAAATATCTCTGAATGTATTTGTATAAAAAGTCAAAGTCTTGCATTTATTTTCTTGATCAAATTGAATTTTTAATTAGTATTTAGCTGGGGATTGTTGGAGAGCTTGCATTATCTTCTTCCTCCTTTTCGACCTCTTTACCTGGTAATCCATGTAGTTATAGATATAAGATTACGTTCTCTAATCAGATGTCAAAAAATGTGAGTAAACTCTAGCATCAGGATGCACTACTAATCTCAACAATCTAACAACGTAATATGTTATGTCTTCGAAACAAATTTCTGAATGTGTGTACATAAAGCGACATTCTTGTGATTTCTTTTGTTGATCAAATTGTCATTTTAATTAGTGTTTGGTAGAGAGAAAAATTAGTCAGCTAAAGGAGAGAAAAAAACAGAGGAAAAAGAAGAGGAGATAAGGATGGTTTTGATGAATTAGTACGTGTGGTATAATCAAGAGGGGTTTGTGTGAGGTGGCAATCAGTAAGGGTTTACAGCGTCGTCGTCGTGTGGTCCATGACTTCATGCTGTTGCATCCATGTACAAATATTTAATTATCATCTTGCATCACATTGTAAGACAAGTAAGCAATATATATATATACACAAAAAAATAAAAAATACAAGACAAAAATCACAATTTCAGTGACTTTACTGTGGAGTGAGAAGATTGTAAAAATTATGGTGAGTATCAATAACTTTGTCAATTACATCACTTGATTCGAGTGATCTTGAAGCTCTAATTTGATTTGTTTGTACTATATTTGATCAATCCCAAAACTACTAAGTATCAGTCAACGTCATACCTTTAAAAATCCACTGAGGAGTTCATATTGAGGCACTCCTGCCGAAGCACAAGAGTTTCCCTTCAACCAGGAGGCCAATCACAACACGACACATGCCAATGTCAGAATAAAGCTCATAGAGTCCCACATCGATTGCGAACAAAAGCTGGAGACTCTCCTCAACTATAAAAGAAGACCATTCTCCTACAATGAATCGCAAATGTCATTATTGTACTTAATCTAGTCATTAGAACTCACTAATGATGATTATGCTTGAACCTATGTACGTATTTGTATAAACCTTTCACTATTAATGAGAACTCCTCTACTTCGTGGACGTAGCCAAACTTAGGGTGAACCACATACATCTTGTGTTTGCTTCCCTATCTCTATCTCTTTACATATTTATCCTCACTAGTGACCGAAGCAACCGACCGAAGGTCACAAACTTGACACTTTACGTTGTTCCAAAGTCTTCACTGATTTTGTGCATCAACATGATTAGAATAATAGAGAGTTGATTGACTAATTACATAAGTCCTACATATTTGGTGAGACTTATTATGGTGGGTATAAAATATATAATGTGATTATGAGTATCTCTCATTTAACAATAGGCTTGATTGAGAGATATCCTGGCAACTATATAAGGATTGTCCCTGCTCTCACAATAAACGTCTATTACGTACTAAACCTATTTGGAGATGGTAAAAGACATTTTTATGCATAGCCAATTCATTGTTAGCAGCAAGAGCCATGTCTTTCTCTTTACAGATAAGTTAATTGTAATCCGTTTGTTGAATTATTGGTTTATTGAATCTATGATCCTAATGGCACGTTAGTGTGATTTTAGAATATAGCTTACAAAGATATGTACTACCTGTTAAAATCAATAAAATATCAATTATAAAATATATGATAATTGCACAATTTATTTCGAATTACAATTTCACTATATACACAATATACCAAAATATGAACAATTAATAAAATTGCATATAAAATCACAACAATAATCACTGACTTGTTTGTGGAAGATAGAGGCTTGCAGTAGCAATCTCCTAAGACATAAATTCACCCTTACACCAATGCAGTAGTTCAACGGATGTCTATCTTGTAAGATACAACTATCTAACCTAAGTTCTTGCACTTGAACTTGGATTCTTGGCGAATTTACTATGGTTTCTCTGTGAAGGATTAAAGAGAGAGCGATGGATTTTTTCTACTTCGCTTCTGATCTTATAGCCATATATATAATGGCATTTTTTTGAACACTTATGGCTGTTCATTCTTATCCTTTCGAAAAAATGCAACTATTTTGTAAATAGTCTTATCCTTTTGGAAAAAAAAATTGACTCCTAAAATCAAAACGATAAAAAAAAAAAAAAAAATCATACTTCTGTTTTTCGTCCATCAAAGACCCATCTTTGACATTTAACATATACACCCAAACCTTTTAAGTCCAAGGCCCAAAGTCTATGGCTTTGGCCCAATTCCTTTCAAACAAATAATGAGTGAACTCACTTACAAAGGGGAATTAGAAAGGGTGAATGAACGATGTGGGACAATTGTCCCTCACAAGTTCCAACACTACCAGTCTACCACTATAACATTTATAACATAAGGAGAATGACTTTTATAACACAAGTTACATAATTATTGGCATTTCGTGCTAATAATAATATATGTCATGTTGAGAGAAATTTATACATAATATATTATGGACGAAAAATATTTGATGATATACTTGTAGCATATAAGTTGTTATCCTGAATATGGGATCTAGAGCCTCCTCTCGGTTTAGTTAATCAATTGGGTATGAATCATTAGTTCAAAACAATTTTAGTTAAATAATGGTGAGTGCAAGGTTCCTTCCATTTTGTACCTTCCTTTTGTACTTTGTGATTTCATCATACAAGTGGGTCGTCTATGATAACTTCTAGGACATTTTTTGAATATCGTTCACATATACAATCAACAAAACGATTTTTTTTTTCAGTCATATAATTATTTTAAGATAAATAAATTAACTCAGCATTTTGATTCAATACTGAATTATTGTGACATCCCACATCGCTTTGGGGAGTGATCCTTATATGTATATTCTCATCCCTACCTAGCACGAGGCCTTTTGGGAGCTCATTGGCTTCGGGTTCCATGGGAACTCCAAAGTTAAGTAAGTAGCGCGCGAGAGCATTCCCAGGATGGGTGACCCATCAGGAAGTTCTCGTGTGAGTTCCCAAAAACAAAATCGTGAGAGCGTGGTTGGGGCCTAAAGCGGACAATATTGTGCTACGGTGGTGGAGCGGGCTCGGGAAGTGATCTGCCCCGGCCGGGATATGACAATTTGGTATCAGAGCCTAACCCTGGTCGGCAAATTGTCACATCCCAGCCCGGGACGAATCATTTCCCCAGCCCATTCCACCACCGTAGCACGATATTGTTTGCTTTGGGCCCTCACCACGTCCTCACGGTTTTGTTTCTGGGAACTCACACGAGAACTTCCCGATGGGTCACCCATCCTGGGAATGCTCTCGCACGCTACTCGCTTAACTTCGGAGTTCCCATGGAACCCGAAGCCAGTGCGCTCCCAAAAGGCCTCATGCTAGGTAGGGATGAGAATATACATATAAGGATCACTCCTCTGGGCGATGTGGGATGTCACAAAATTGTCACATCCCCGCCCGTAGGGGACCACTTCTCTGGCCCACTTCACCTTCGTAGCACGATATTGTTTGCTTTGGGCTCCGACCGCACCCTCACGGTTTTGTTTCTGGGAACTCACACGAGAACTTCCCGATGGGTCACCCATCTTGGGAATGCTCTCGCACGCTACTCGCTTACCTTCGGAGTTCCAATGGAACCTGAAGCCAGTGAGCTCCCAAAAGGCCTCGTGCTAGGTAGGGATGAGAATATACATATAAGGATCACTCCCCTGGGCGATGTGGGATGTCACAAAATTGTCACATCTTCGCCCGGGGGGGACTACTTCTTGGGCCCGCTTCACCATCGTAGCACGATATTGTCCGTTTTGGGCTCCGACCACATCCTCACAGTTTTGTTTTTGGGAATTCACATGAGAACTTCCCGATGGGTCACCTATCCTGGGAATGCTCTCGCACGCTACTCGCTTAACTTCGGAGTTCCCATGGAACCCGAAGCCAGTGAGCTCCCAAAAGGCCTTGTGCTAGGTAGGGATGAGAATATACATATAAGGATCACTCCTCTGGGCGATGTGGGATGTCACAAAATTATCACATCCTTGCCCGGGGGGACCACTTTCGGGCCCGTTTCACCATCGTAGCACGATATTGTCAGCTTTGGGCTCCGACCACGCCCTTACGGTTTTGTTTCTGGGAACTCACACGAGAACTTCCCGATGGGTCACCCATCCTGGGAATGTTCTCGCGCGTTACTCGCTTAACTTCGGAGTTCCCATGGAACCCGAAGCTAGTGAGCTCCCAAAAGGCCTCGTGCTAGGTAGGGATGGGAATATACATATAAGGATCACTCCCCTGGGCGATGTGGGTTGTAACAATTCACCCCTTTTAGGGGCCCGACGTCCTCGTCGGCACACCACGACCAGGGTTAAGCTCTGATACCAAATTGTCACATCCCGGCCCAGGGCGGATCCACTTCCCGGGCCCGCTCCACCACCGTAGCACGATATTGTCCTCTTTAGGCTCCGACCACGCCCTCACGGTTTTGTTTCTGGGAACTCACACGAGAACTTCCCGATGGGTCACCCATCCTGAGAATGCTCTCGCGCTCTACTCGCTTAACTTCGGAGTTCCCATGGAACCCGAAGCCAGTGAGCTCCCAAAAGGCCTGGTGCTAGGTAGGGATGAGAATATACATATATGGATCACTCCCCTGGACGATGTGGGATGTCACAATTATTATATTGTTAATCAAACAGAAAACAAAATTTTTAATTTGATTAAGTTTTTGCATAAATAATCTTGATATTATGACTTAAAAATGAACGGTATTGATTCCCCTATAACATTACATATCAGAAAAGTACGAGCAAAAGGTTGAACCAAAAAAGGGATGGTATAGAAAGGGATGGTAGATAGAAGACAACTAGCATTAATTTTATGTAAAATAAATTAAGACGCATGAGTTCATTCCTCCACTTGGCAAATAACGTATCTTTATCACAAAAATTTCATAACCGAAACTGTTCAATGTCTTATTTGAAGATCATTTTTACAAACAATCATTCAAATTAAAGATTGTTTTATCATTCAAATGTATCAAAGATAGTGAGCATAAAAAGGTTACATACTAGGTGTAGTCCTAGCATTATTGTTCAAAATTACATAGATGAAGGTCTCCAAATTTGTTACCAATGAAGAAGGTCATGTTCAAAATGGTAGGGGTCCAAAACTTGACATAGAGTTAGATGAGTGATTCTCCAATTCATTTGATCAGGTAGTGGTTGCAATGTTGCATTGAACACGAACCTGTATTAGAACCACTAATCTTGAGTCACACCTCATCATGGGGTCCCAACTATTACATGATGGATCGATCTTGGCCCATCCATGGCAACGGTCCCTATTGTGCTTGGTCCATGATTATACGGTTTCTTGATATTCTAATAAATGTGACTTTACCCTGCAACATTGCATGTTAAAGTTGTCATTTGTGTGCAACTATAAATTAAGAGTCCCTTTTCCCTAGGCTCTCTCTTAGAATGTCCTCTTCAAATTTTTCGAATGAATATTGTTAGGAACATTAAATTATGTGCCTTAAATAATGTTATAATGTTTGATTTTATTATAACATTCTTGGCTCACTTTAAACTTTATTTGTTACGTAATAACATGTATAACGATAAATCATTGAAGACTCAATTTGCTACACAATCTAGTGCCTTTACAGCATTTCTTTATATGAACAATATTAATCTATAGTCTAACTTATTAGTAGAAATTTGAACTTAAATGCAGAATGAGAGCACACTACTCTAGATAGCCTACCTGTCTACATCTAAATCTGCGTCTCTCTAGCATTATTATTATGAATTACATCGCATTTATATGTGACAATATATATTACTCTATATTGATCAAAGGTCGTCATCCTCATATCATGATTTTATCTTAGTTATGTTATGTTGAAATCAAAACTACTATATATCACCATGATTGATTGCCCTAGATGTATACCCTACAATATTCCTTACTGTTCCAATAGGGTACATGGTACTTTCATAACAAATTAAAAATGTACGTCGTAAATGAGCTGTTGATTTACGCATAAACTTGGACCCATATATAAGCTTGAAGTTCTTGTCGTGAGAGAGTACTTAGAAGTCCTATCTATATGTGTTTCCATAGGCAGTACTACAACTTAAATCCATAGCCATGCAATTTTGATATTAAGCATTGATCATGTGATTTAATATTCTAATGGATCAAGTATTAGGTTTCTATCTATACTTTTCGGATTCAAAACTCTATCATTTCTTAAATTATTGTAATAGTTTTAAATTATTCATCATTTCCTTAACAATAATAAATTTTAAAAAAAAGTACTAAGTATTGAGTATCTGGCCGTAATGCCACGACACACGTATAGCTATATGTCATATCATGCAAGAACTACCAATAGAAAATAAACAAATCATCAAACCACCATATCATCATATCATCATAGTGAATAATTAGTACTCATATACAACCATTTTACCCAAATCAACCGGCAAACGCACCTCCAAGTCAAAGCTGTCACCAATGTTCAGTGTTTTATTAGCTAAGAAACCCAACATATCACTCATTTCTCGATCATTTCAAGGGATGAATTTTTTTTATCAAAACAATATAATTTCGAGGTCCATATAGTATCACATGTTAAAAGGGACATTTTGGTTTATCACATTTTAGGGTAGGTGGTCAAACTTCTTTATGTATTATATATACATATAAGGGTCGACTTGATCAGTGATTACATGCATGGATTGACAGCCTGACCGAATAATAAAATAACAGAATTATGTACCAAAAATGTTTAAGCAAAACTATGGGGATTATATATTCCCATAAGAATTGACTTGATCTGTGATTTCCAATTGATGATCTCCAATATATTGATAAAATAACAATTTGGTGGACGCACAAGTCTGATAAGAGATTGTAAATTTGAATCATCAATCATGTCGATTCTTTTTTTATCTAAATGTTTATTTCTTCCATTGCGATATATACAAATTTGATAATTTTTTTATCTAAATTTTTATTTCTAACATTACGACATATACAATCAGATAAAAGAACGTTGATGTAAAATTTACATTATTGTTATTTTCTCGATAATTTAAGCTTTTGGTTGAGGAAACTTGACTCGACCCAACTACCGTACGAGCAATTTATATTGGTGGGGTTGGGAGGTCCATGTGGCTTTACTTAGCTGTTGATCAGTCGTATCAAGTCTCGTGTGGATTTAAAAGTTGCAGAATCAAGATTTTGATTTGTTTCTATATTTTGCATAGCATGCCATTTCAAGGGACTGGACTTTTGAGCGCATGCGCATAAGTAATCGATTTAGAGGTATAGACTCTATATAAAGTTGTTTAGATGATTACTTAGATGAAGGTTGTCACGTTGGGGTCACTTTCACCCCCATGGTATATCTTAGCATATTAGTAGTCAGTAGTGATTCCAGAAGTTTAACATTGGGTGATTCTAATATAAAAGTTCTAAAAAAAACTAGATGAAGATTAAATTTTTCCATAACGAAGTTACAACTTTGAAATATGTCATGATTCATTGCCAATACAAGACAAATCATATTTATTAATGTAAACAACTAAGCGATCCCCTATTTTGTTGTGGAGTGAATACTTAATGATATTCATGGTGAAAACTGCTCTCTTCCCATTGAAATAGTTGCAACTAGTATAACCAAAGCCAATTCAATAAGTAAATACACATATTGGAACACTCGATGCAACCCTTTTCCCACCATTTTTAGCAAGATCACAAATCTTTCGCAATTGAGAAAAGTCACTTCTCGAATGCATAAAATGAATATAAATATCAAGTTAATCAAAACACAAAACAATATCAACTAATGAAGCTAAAAAAAATACATATGAACTAACCAACACATGATCCAACAGTATAAAAAAATCATAACAAATAAATTATAACTATAATCTATTATTAATTTAACATCCTATATGATTAATTTAGACTAAAATAGAAGACCTAATTAGATTTAGAAATTAGGGGATTAAGTGGTGGTGGAGAGAAGTGAACCAAGTGGTGGTCGTCGAGAGAAGACGAGTGCTGGCCTGGGGATCAGTTGGGTGGGGATAGCCAAGTAGCCTATTAGGAAATTGGAATTGGGAAAGTGAATGAAATTGGATTGGATTAAGTGAAGTTTGGGAGGTCTGGGGTAGGAGAGATTTTTCAATGTGACCGAAACACGGGGTGGTACATCATGTGCTACTGTACTAATGATGTGATATGTGTGTTAAAAAGTTAATAACTTAAAAATAAAATTTCCCACCACTTGCATAAAAACATGTGGTGTACCTCCTTATTCTTGTCACGATGAAAAATTTCTCCTGGGATAGAGGAAACAATGTTTGAACCTCTCTTTTTTTTTTTTTTTTTTTTTTTTTTTTTTTTAAATAGCTTGCTTAAAACGACTACGTTTTGGCTAAGTCATTAAAAAAAATAATCTTCTTCTTCTCCTTCTACAGAATCTGTAGTGCAGTCATCACCGTTCTTCTCTTTTACTACATGGCCAAACTTGAGTGATCATTGAAGGTCCTCACTGCCACTTATGCAGGCTTCTTGGTGGTCCCAAGACCACCCAGGTCGCTTAATAGATCCACCCCTGCTAGTATTAGGAGTAGGTTCTCATTTCATTTCGTAATCTTATAGGAAAATACGTAGTTACCCATGCGTATTGCTGATGGTATTTTGTGAACCTTAAGTGCATAAGCTATCAAGATCAATTCATTCTTCACGCGAGTGACCTTAATTACCGTGCTCATTCTTTAATTAGCTAGTTCTAAATTGGCATTGTGTGGCTTTAAAACAATCTTTTAGTTTTGTTCAGAAAAAAGAAAAAAAAAAAATCTTTTAGCATACTAGCATTAGCAGTAGGTGTGGAGTTCATTTCTCTTATTTTTTGCTAAAGAAATGTTGCATGGTAAAGCAATCTTTTATCAGAAGGTGGGTTTGAAGAACTGAAAGCCGGAAAAAAAAGGAATTGAAGACCAAACTAAAACTAAAAAAACTGAACTAAAACTAGAAAACCGAATCGAACAATAAGTATATAAAATATCGTTTTTACCCCTAAGGATTGAGTGACGTCATTTTACCCCTGTAACCCTAATAAGGAAGCCTTTTCATTCATTCCTTTCCTTCTTCGTATTTTTCACCTTGCGCTGTCTCACATTCAGAGTCTGCTCAAGCTCACCTAGCGGCTAGCATTAGTAAAAAAAACTCCTTGCGCGATGAAATTTTAGACTTCGTCACGCAATATGTTTAAAAAAAATGAAAAAATAAAAAAAAAATTTAAAACCTTTGCATGACAAAATCCAAATATTTCGTCACCTAAACCCAATTTATTTTCTTTTTTATTTAATTTTATATTTTAAGTTTTAAAATAAATTATTTTCATAGTTTTTATTATTTTTTTAAAACTTTGCGCGACGAATATTAATATTTTGTCGTCTAAACCCTATTTATGTTATTTTATATTTTATATTGTTAACCTAAATTATTTTCTTTGCATGATGAATCAACATTTCGTCACCTAAACCCTATTTATTTTATTTTATTTATATTTTAAATTGTAAAATAAAATTATTTCTTTTTTATTATTTTTTTTAAAATTTTGCACAATGAATACTAATATTTCACCGCATAAACCCTCTTTATTTATTTTGTTTAATTTATATTTTAAATTTTCTAATAAAATTTATTTCTATAAAATTTACATGACAAACTAATGTTTCATTGCGCAAAATCGTTAAATTTGGGCGGGTGCCAAAAATTGGACGCGGGAAATTTAATTTATAATTTTTTTTAAAACTTTGCCGACCAATCGTGCAAAACCCTAAAAATTTGGGTGGGCGCCAAAAATGGGGCGTGGGATTTTTTTTTATTTAATTTTTTAAGACTTTGTGCGACCAATCTTTCGTTGCGCAAAATCATATCATTCGTGGCGCAAAGTGATACGGTTTTTAAAACCAAAAGAACTCCTCCACAATTTTCTCAATGTATCTCTCTAATTCTCTTACCTCTCCTCTCTTTCCCTCTCCCCAAATCTAACCCCCTCTCTCACACTCAATCTCCCCCCCCCCTCTTTCTCTATCTCTCACTCTCACTCATTCTCTCACTATCTCTTCTCACTCTCTCCTATCTCCCTATCTCTCACTTACTCATCTCTCCCTGTCTCTTACTCGCTCTCAATCTTGCCAAAATGTATTTTCTCTCTAAATTTAATTTATTTTTCATTAATATGTGTTTCTGGAGTTAATTTTGGGTTTGGGGTATGTTGTTGTTTTTTTTTTTTTTTTTGTAGGGAATCGTTGGGACTTTGACGGTGAAAGTTGAGGAGTTGATGATTATGATGCTATCGGACCATATCTCCCCCCCCCCCCCCCCCCGCCCAACCCCCACCAACACAATAGACTTGTATTAGGATTTTTTATTGTAATTTGTTAATTTATATGTACATATTTAATCAAATGTATATTATGTTTAATTTGATCACTATTTTTCATATGTAATTTTATTTTGAATATGTCAATTTAAATTAAAGTAATTAAAAAATACAAAGCCATACAATTAAATTAAAGTAAAAATTCAAAAAATCTTGCGCTACCAAATATTTCGTCGCACAAACAATTACTATAATTAAATTAAATAATAGAAATAATAAAATAAAAGGTCAATTTAATTAAATAAAAAAATAAAAACCAAAAACTTTTGTCACGCAAAATCTTGCGCCACCCAAATATTTTGTCGCACAAAATATTAAATTAATTTAAATAAATAAATAACCAAAAATTTTTGCTTTGGTGATGCAAAGTGTTTTTTGTAGTAGTAGCCTCACTCACACCTGCGACCCCCAAGCTTCCTCAAATGAGGTGGAACATGTGTAGCTGTTAGACTACATATGAGACAACCTGCTCTGATACTATGAAGAAGTTGAGGTTCCACTATAAAACTAATTGGTAATATAGGAAGTAACCCAACATTTTATAAATCCTTACAAAGTTTATTCTTTCACCGATGTGGAATTCTCTTACCTTACATTCTCACAACATTGAGCGGTTATACTTCGCTTACCTGCTATGAGGTTGTGTGTGTGTGTGTGTATCATATGCAGCACTGTCATTGATTGTTTAGTAAGAACATAACGTACAATTGTACTGTTTAAACATAATTCTTTGTGGGAATTTAATTAGAATCTGGGAAAGTCCACAGCCGACTTGACGATGGTGAATGATCAGAGAATAGCGGATTCATATTTGAAGGCAGATTGTTTGTCCTTCTGTTTGGATGCTCTTTTTATCTTTTTCTATTTATACGGTTATGGTTAAGACACGTTAGCATTTGAAATTCTTATTATTTTTTTATCTTATTATCTCTATTAAAAAATTAATATAAAATATTAACGTAGTTTAACCGTGACCGCATAAAATAGGAAAAGATGAAAATTACATCCAAACAAAATGGCAGACAATCTGTCTCCTTCATATTTCAGGCACAAGCAATAATAAACCCTTGTGAGAAATCAAATCAAATTAACGTTTCGTATTAGAACATCATATCATCAAAACAGAACTGTCAGGTACTCTCGAAAGGACTAATGTACCTTGGCAAAGAATTGACCAGTTTCTGCATGCAGGTAAGAAGTTAATGTGTCCTTAATTCTTTTGGTGTCGAAACACATACTAGTATGAACAAAAATCCCAACACTGTATCCGCATGGTTTCTGCTGTTGAGGACTTTTTAGCTCATAATTTTTTCAAAAAAATAGCTAATGAAAACGGTTTGAAAATTTTAAATTTTAACAATAACGATAAAATAAAAGGTAAAATAAATAGTATCAAAATTGATTTTTTAGTATCAAAATATGATTTTTCGTTAAAATGAACAGTACCGAGACATTTTCGTTAAAATTCCTTTTTTTTCAAAGAAAAAGGAAAAATAAAAAATCCCCACCTAGTTGTTTTTTTTTTTTTTTTTTTTTTTTTTTTTGTTTTTGTTGTTGTTGGGGGGGGGGGGGGGGGGGGGTGTGGTGCAAAAAATCCTAGCTAGCTAATGACTGCAATTTTATATCTGTTGGCCAACTCTCATTCCACTGACCTGTATGGTCTGTTGGATTTAAATGTGGATATGGGATGGGACTGAAGTGGGAAATGGGGGTTTTCTGCATCTTTGAAATCATGTGGCTTTAATTTTCATCAGTTATACGAATCCTTCACACACCTCCCATAACTTGGATGGCATTTTATAACTTGGTTCAATTCATTTCTAGACATTATTCATTAATTACTTCAAGAAATCTTTTAATTTCTTACTATTATGTTTTTTTTTATTATTATTATTGAGAAATATTATTTGTCAAAATTATAGAATTGGATCGGTGACCCACAATTAATTATATAAATATTATTCCAACTTACCATCTACACAACTATTGATCAGTTTTATCACAAAAGGTCGGTATGCATTAAGAGAAAAACCATCCAATATAAAGTTCTACTTTGTTTTGTCAAGTTTCCGACTAGGATTGTATTCTTCAATATTAAATTATTATTATTATAACTAACATATGGGCACACACAAAGTGTGTGAGAAAATTTTTTATTTTTGCTTTTGAAATAGAAGGAAAGAGGAAGAGAGTGATAGAAAATGTGGAAGTGGGAAGTTTTTATTTATTTTATTCATTTTAATTAGAGATATGTTATGATTTAAATGTAGGTGAGACTTTGAAAAAAAAAACAGTAAAATTTGGTTGTGTGAAATTACATTTCTACCCCATATTTCTTATTTATATTCTGTTTTAATTAGAGGATTAAACTGGTAATTTTATAAGATTTTAATTGACAATAAGTATTTTATTAATTAGTAGAGATTATTATTATTAATCATCATCATCGTCAATCTCTACACTAAATAATCTGTTACTTTTACGCTCTATTCACATGCAAATTGATGTGAAAGCGTGATAATGAATCTAAACACATCAGACTAAACATTAATCTCAAACTTTGTGTGTGGAGCCTGATGATTTTTTTTATTTTTTATAAATAGGGCCTGATGACCTATGTATACACACATATATCATATATAAAGATTTCTAATTGGTTGATCATAGTTATTATCTATATATATATATATATATATATATTCAGATTTCTAATTGGTTGATAAAAAAAAAAAATTGGAGGACGAATTTTCTTCGAGAAGGGGAGAATGATGCGGGAGGAAGACTTGGAGAAACCAATTTGAAACTATTAATATGCTTTGGAATAACAAAGGTTTTGTAATTTGTTAAGTTATTTTGGGAGTTGTAAGGGTGTCATGGAAACTTGAAGTCTATTAATTTGTAAACGCTTATAAATATTGTACTAGAAAGCCTTGAAGGACATACTTAAATGAATTAAAACATATGTTTCTTTGTGCAATTGAAGTGAGTGATTTCTCCTTCCCTAATCAAGCATTTGGCTTGGTCGTGTGAGCGAATTCACGATTAACGACGTGAACGAGCTCCGTTGTTCCTGGTTGAGTGATTCCCAAGTTATCATCCCCCGCCTCCCCGAGAACCCTTGGCTTGTCCTGCATCAATAACTATATGTGAGTCCCCTTGCTCTAAATTTTTTATATTCTATTCTTGTTTGATATATATATATAGCACTGACTTAATTTGTGAATTAAAGACAGCCGATGGCAATGGGTGAGACTCCCCATGGGCCATGGTCATCAAAGCATGGACACAGTGACAGATGACAGATAACATTACAGACCCTCTCTCGTCTTTGTAAATGGCATCTAAGTTGAAGATTAATTCTTACCTATTCTCGGTTGTATATCTCATTGTTATCTTTTTCATATGTCACACAGCACATGCATTACAGACCTCTTATCTTAGTTGTTGATGCGTGTAATATCAGTTTTGAGATTCTCAATCAACTATTCTTAGGTGTATACTCCTTTGTGTTTATCTGTCATCATGTGATTAGTCATGAATAAAATTGATTCCTTCCAATCCCTAAAAGATGGTAGGATTGGAAAGGATAAATTTTAAGTGCTAATCATTCTTATAACTACAGAGTGAAAAATATTTGGAAGTCAACATCCATTAAAACCTCAATTAATTTCCACTCCAGTTTGTTTAATCTTCATCTCTGTGGGCTGAAATTAAATTGAAAAATGCCCCATAGCTAAGTTTATGAACAACCCTAACCCCTTGGCTAGTTGGCTTTCTCCAACAGGCAAGAACAAGAGGAGGTAGCCCTATTGGATACATGGAACAGAAACAATGAATGTATACATCAGCAAGGTACACGGATCGAAAAAACTGCGAATCCGGTTATCTTTTGAGTGTTGGAATGGAAGCTTGAGATAAGTATCATAAGAGAGCTTAACAATAACATTAATTCTTCGGCTAATCAGCGTTTATGTAACACAGTTGATGAACTACTGACAAGTCGAAGAAATGAAACAGAAGTAACCTGAGAGTCTTTGCTTATTGTTTTCATAAGTTTGACAATAATAAAGAATGTCTCACTCTCACCTTGTCTGATATCTAACAGTTCCCGGCTTTTTTTCCCGATCAAATAAGAAGAAATCTAAACAAGCAATTCCTAAAAGTACACAGATAAGGGGTTCTTTTAATATTTTCGCTTATGCTTTCCTCCTCCTGGAACTTAAAATGAAATCATCGTCGTCGTCACTCTCTTTGATAACTCTCTTCTTGGCTTTTACATCGCCGTTCTTAGATGCCTGCTGTTGTGGCCTCTGTGAACTCTCAGGTTTACTTGCTGGTTTTGGTGTAGACTTAATAGGAGTTCCCAAACGAAGTTGCTTTTGCTTTCTCTGCTTCTTCTCATATGCCTTTCTGGATCTTTCAGGGGACAATAGGCCATGTTCCATCATCCTGCAAACGAAAAGGGCATACCAATATTTAAAAGAAAATCCACATAGCATCTAATTCACGGCACCAGAAATTAAAAGACTACCGATGCACATCAATCATTTACTAGCTCGCATCATAGATATCAACAAGACTGCTGTATATTTCCCCTTAAAATAGACGGTTCTTACAAGTTGGTCGGTTAGTTTTCAAATTTGTGTAGGGTACAAGTGTAAATAAGAAGTTCATTAACCACATAGTTGACCAGTGCAGCAAAGAAACAAAAAAAATCCAAAACATAAGAAACATCATCAGAAGTAAATGGCTTCCAAAGTTCAAAACAAACATTTGAGGATAACATCCAAGAAGGATTCCTCATGTATAAAAAAACTTGAGAGCATGTTTTGATGAGAGATTCAGAACTGTGATAACGCACATTGCTCAGAAACGCTTGATCCACTAGCCCCAAAACATTCACAGGAGAAGCAATGGAGATTGACGAGAATATGAATTACTGTATTGAAGAACTGCAAATGCGTGGCGTCATGTTGAAGTGCACAGTGTAAGGGACTGAGCACATTCTTCAGCAGCCAAATACAAAGTTGGCTGGTTCCACACTATGTAAGATTGGTCTACTTGTTCTTCTACAAATTGCTATTGTTTTTCATGGCCCTAACCGATCAAACATGTTTTCAAGAAAAATTTAGAACGTAAGGCAATTTCAACAAGATCATCTTAAGCTAGCCAACCTACCAGAGTGCAGACTGGGGAAAAGCAGGGCCTGTTCAAAATCACGAGTCACTAGCTGTTTTGTTGGTTCAATAAGAAAAAGATTATGCTACTTGGCTAAAGACCTCCGAAAATGCAACCAAAAGGACATAGCAGGCTGCTTCTCTGACTTTTCCTCACTTCCTATAAAGTTTAGATTCTTCACTCTTCATTGAAACTCATATAATCAATCCCCACTACATATAGAATTGGAGGCCATCAAATACACACATATAGACTTGTTCTGTTAGTGAACATGTGGCTTAATTGGTAAAGTTGTTGTCCACACAACAATGTGTATATGCAATTCTTCCAAATGGATATTTGGCTTAGGCATATCCAAGACAGTGAACAGGCACCGTCGTTGGACAGTCGAAGTCAACTAAGTTTAAATTGTCTTTGAAGAATTGCTATCATCATTAGGAACTTTTGAGTGGAAGGGGGCCTTGCGATACACAGTTTACTTCCAATTCCAAGTTCCAATAATATCAACCTTGAAATCAAATTTAAGCATCTTACGCATTCACCATATAATCAGATAGAAGGAGAGAGGCTTTCGTAACATAAGGAAAAAGTTACCAGAATTCTGCCATTTCACTTGTTGGTATTTGTTTGGACAATGACTCGTAGAAGATCCGCAGAGGTTCTCTCTGGAAATTGGAAGCATAAGAAACTCAAGGATGAGTGACACTTTATCCATATAGCCATTATTGTCTCAAACAATCATAGGAATAATCAAATAAATGTCATGGGGGAAGAAGTACCTCTTCAGGAGGATCAAATTTCTGGCCAGCCAAAGTGTACACTTTCTTCTCTCTCACTTTTGTGGTGGTTTTCTTTGTTATCGTCTTTGATGCCGAATTTGGTTTTGATTTTACCTTCACATTTGAACAAATAATACTGAATCCATCACATCCACCATGAAATCAACACAATCAAGTCTGATACCGGGAACGGGAACCCCTCAGAGAGGCATATAGGTTGCACGGCAAATCAACTATGTCATTGCCAATTATCCAAAGGGTAGGATTTTCACTCGCCTAGTTTCTCCTTCTGCACTCCTCCCTTGTTTCCGCCTCTTAATTCTCCGAAGATTTATTCAATCCTAAAACTATTAACAAGGGGCAGGGTGCAGAAGGAGAAAATAGGAGTGCGGAGATCACTTTGCTTGTCCAAATTAATTAAGAAACCCCACAAACTAATATCACCTAATCCATTAGAAATAGATAAACCAATTCAAAACCCCACAAATCCAATTCACCAAATAGAAAAACCAATCATAAGACCACAACTTTAAGGTCAAAAAACTAAGAACAAGCAAATCAGAACCACAAATTCCACTATGTCATTGTCAATTATCCAAATTAATTAACATGCCAAATTAGAACATCCCCTAATTCATTAGAAAAAGCTAAATCAATTCACAACCCCACAAACCCAATTTACCCAATTGAAAAACCAATCCAAAGATCACAACTTTAAGGTCAAAATGTTAAAATATCAATGAAATTTGGCCTGGGTTTTACCTCAGTTTTTGTAACAGTTTGCACAGATTTCTGCTTGGAATCAGCTGCCTGCTTGCTTGAAGAGCTCTCAATCTTCTTCTTGGTAACAGAATATCCAATCTTTCCCTTTGAAGAACCATCGTGCAGGTTGCCGCCGCTCTTCACCTTCAACGAAGTAGCCATGGATTCCCACCACAAATCTCTGTAAATTAATTTAATTTAATCTCTTGCTGTTTGGTTTTGATCGGATAATATGAGACTTTATCTGCTTTTTGTTTCCACCTACTCTTTTCATTGAAAATTCATCAATGTAATAAACTTTGATAAATTCAAAGGATTTAATCTTATTAAAATATCAAATAAAATAAAGGGAAAACTAATTGAAAAATCAAGGAAAAAAAATATGGATATTTGGATTTGGATATATCAGATTTGCAGGTTAATGCGTATCTTTTAACTGCTTTTTTCAGGTTTTGCAAACAGGTGAACAACAGCTTCTGTCCTCTTTTATTTATTTATTTTTGCTTGTTCACCTCATTCGTGCATCTTGAACGTTTATCTGTGGACGTTGGAGAATCTTATGATCGAACGGTCATGATATAAAACTTGAGGATTTTAGACTGTCGAGGCAATGCACTAACTTTCACATTAACGATGATCGGGCAACGTGTTGGAATGATAACCGAGCTTGCTTTGTAACTTTTACCGGTTGATTTAGGTTGTCCAAAACTCCAAAGAGATCAAACTATAAGAGGTTGAGTTAATTCCATAATTAAATTGTTTAAATATAACACATGTTATTGACATTCTAGAAAAATTATCTACACTTTAATTATAAACATAAAAAAAAAAATTGTATAAGAAAGTGTGCATGATGAACATTTTTAAGCAGCAACAACAACAATATCCAAAATATGATCGTAACAATATTGAAACTATCAAAACTATGTAGTTTGATATTGTTCCCTAGATACGCATACTTGCTCCTAACCAACATTTGTTTCCAATATCGGGCGGATTTGTTTCTAAGATTTTCAACCCAAAATAGGATTGAGTGGTGTATTCATTTGAGATTCTAAAGAAATTTAAGGGTTTTGAATTTGGTATTCTACTAGAAAAGTTTCATTAGTTTTAAAAATACTTTTTGGGACCATCTCTTAAGAGAATAGTTTTTTTTATAAAATCCAAAAACTTGTTTAGTATGACACATAATTGTTTTTAAGTCTTAACAATTAAAAATAATTCTCTTATCAACAACTCGCTGCTAGGGCTGAAGGGGAGAAAGAGAGACAGAGAGGGGAGCAGGATAAGAATGGGCTTTTTATGTTTTCATGACTTAAGTTATATTTTCAAGTTAGTTTTGAGTTCAGTTTCTCAAAATAGTCCACCTAAACAAGAGTTCAGTTTCTCAAAATAGTCCACCTAAACAAGAATTTTAGGCTTAAGTTGAGACTAAAAAACTGTTTTTGAGTTTAAATAATTGAATTCAAATTGAATACTAAACATGCTCTAAAGAATTTTAAAGGAATTCGCCAAACTCTACTGACACTCAATTCAGATTTTATAAAGCTCTTCAAAGTCTAGTGATATTCAATTCAGACGAATTAGAGTCTTTTAAAATTTGGTGATCCAATATAGATTTGGCATAATATCCCAATAGGAATCATTTACCAACTGAATAGTGATTGAGCGCTATATCCCAATATATATGAGAGAATAAAAACCAGCTCTCTGCCTTGATATATACAATATACTTTAATAACAATTCTTGTACCAAAAGTTTCTGAAATTTCAAATGCAACCTGCCACTACATTTTCTTGTTATTTCACTTTCTTCCAAAAATAAACAATTAAAAAAAAATATACAAAAGCAGAATTTACATGACTAGAATGTTCCTGTGTCAATTGGGTTTTATCTGCTGGAGTCTATTGTACCAAATATTGTGCAGTATCATATGAAAAATATCATACTTCTCAGGCTTAGCATGCCACAGAAAATGCTGTTGCACCCTTCTCACCCTCATTTGCATCTGTAGATATCTCTTCTTCGGGATCGAAAGGAGTATGTTCTTCAAATTCGGGATATCCTTCTCCAACACGAAAACAGCAAACGACTCCCACTTCAGAACTTCGAAAAATGGAGGCACGAAATTGTCTGAAATGATCACCGGAACACACTCGTAGAAAATGGCCTCTACCACTCGCGGACTGTTCACTTCGTAACCTTTTGCGCAAATACAGTACTTGCTGCTCTGCATATGACGGACGTAGTTCTTATTGCCCTTTCCCTCAGGCAATCGACCGAAGATCTGCATGTCAGGATCTTTGTTTTCCCAATGCTGCAACAGAATTGGCCTGACATAGCCATGCATGCTTCCAGCAAAGAAAGCGAGTATTGACCTCTTGGAAGGACGAGTGCCTCCGAGATCCCTGAGAGGCTTCTTATCATTCTTGATGTATGTTTCGGGAAGAGACACATCCTTGCCAACTACAAAACCTTCTTTGACATCAGCATTGCAGAGGGCTCTTATGCACTTAGCCATAATTTTCTTTGTTTCTGACGGGGCCTGAAGAAGTGGCTTTTATTAGAAAAATATAATGTACTTAAAACTATCTACAGTTTGAATTTGAAGGCTACTTAGCAATTAATTAAAAATAAATTCCCTTACGTAAATCGCAAAGCAAACTATACAGGAAGCATGGAAAGCATACCCAGTCATGGCAAGCAACAAGAAAATGATCGGCTCCTCCAGTTCTGTTCCAGAAAGGATACTTCCCGGCAATCATGTCCACATAGTCCTTCAAATATTGTACAAGATTTTTACGATTGTGTGAATTGGGTACATACAAACTTTCCTCTAACCTTCGAGAGCTAAAAGGCAAGTAATACAGGTGGGCTTTCCGAGGGTTTTTGGTAACAAATCTCTTGTCAGCTTCCATCTGCTTCATGAACCAACCCTCGGAAGCATATATTCCCCTGAGAAATGGGGAGTGTAATATAGGTCTTTCTCCTTCCCGGTATACGTATACTTTAAAAGTGTTCTCCATTAGTTCATAGCTCCTGCAAATTAGATGAGAATTTACTTGAGCAGGAGTAACTACTTGAATAGTCACAACATGCAGCTTATGAAATTTCTAGAATGAATTATGATGATTTTAAACTGGAAAAGTAACGACCAACATTGCAAGATAATGCATATGCCAACATTTTCATTTGACTCTATCCACATAGGTTACCAGCTTGTGACAGATATCATCAACTGTTTTTTTCAGTAAGAACAGGTTCGTGTTTGCAATAACTTCTAAAAGTGACTGTACTGTAAGAGTTCATACATATAACGGTTTCATCAACTGACCTTTTAAACATGGAAAGATTCCTGTATAGTGGAGCATAAAGAGTTTGATCACTCTTTAGAAGGGGTGCGTTTTCAATCTGTGATGCTGCATATTGCAACTCTTGGTCAACTGTTGAAGACCATCGTGGTTTCTGACCAAAAACAATACAAAACATGAAAAGTCAAAAATAAGAACAAGGAGTTGAAGCATTTTAAGAAAAACGTAACCAGATTCAAATAACATAAATCAAATCTTTAAAACGTACCACTGAATGGTATGAGGAACGACTCTTATGCAACAGCTTGTTCATATCAGATATTGAATATACATCCAAGGCTGGAACCTCTGGCTCTTTGTTCATTTCTGGGACCCTGGTCAGTGAAGAACTTTGTTCTGTTCGGCTGAGGTTACTATGCAATTGCTCAGAGCTTTCGGGTTTCTGGGACAAAGTTGTTTGATCTTTCTGAACCAAAGTCACATTTGAGCCAACAGCTATAGGGGGTGCTCCGACGTTTGTTTCAATAATTGCTGGAGCTGCGATCGATGATGAATTTATCATTGGGGATGCAGGTGAAGTGGTTGGAAAACCAGCAGTAGAATTTACAACCTCATCCGTTGTATTACTTTCATTCCTAGTCCCACCTTCTGAAAAAGTAGTATCAGTGGTATTTTGCTTTTCAAAAGAGCTATGTCGCTGCTCTTGTTCAATGTCAGTCTCCAAGGGGTTGACATTTTCCACAATGAAAGTTCTATTTTGCTTTACAAAAATATCAGATGGCTCCTCCTGATCATTACCTGTATCCTCATCGATTTCTAAAGTTCTGTTTGAGACTTCATTTCTTTCTAATACAAAACCAGAGGTCCTAGTATCGTTTGCCATCTCGTGAATTCCATATGTACCAGTGTAGTTCAAATCATTAGAAAGTGACATGTTACCAACAGCCTCAGAATCAGATGGCGAATGCACAGCTTGGAAGTGACTTTTCCCCTCTACCGGAACCTTTGCAGCGGAGAGGATAGATGATAAGACAGTACCATATGGAAGCTCAAGATGCTGGACAACTAAAATCACAGCAAACAACATTCCCACAATCCACAGCAATCTCCTCGTTTCGACTTGACACAGAGACAAAAGCTCCTGACCCATTTTGACAGACCGCTCTAGTGATTATTGGGCAGTTTTTGACAAAATTATATAAAAACATAATCCACCCTGCACATTTTCCAGTGCCACAATCACGAACTGTAATTATTAAAGAGGGAGCTATTTTCCTAATTACCGAAAAAATTGAATGCATTCTTCAATCAGTCCTCAAATGCACTTAATAAGATACCTTAAAAACAAACATATGCAACTAGTTGTTGGCAAATTATATCTAAACCAATCAAGAAATTTAAGTGCACCATCGGGAAACAGATGAGATTTAAGCTGCTCATCAGCAATTAAACAACAATCCTTGCATTTCTTAATTTCCAAGTGAATCAAATTACATTCAAGAAATTTGAATTATGAATTACAGCTGACATCTACCATTTCCCTCCAAGCAAACCACAAAGAACCCATCTACTACCAAAAAAACAATAAGGTTGAATTTTCAATCAAAAATCTCAGCATGCAAGAACAAACCCATTAAACTATGATCATTTTGCAACTTGACTAAAACAGGAAAACATTCAAGAATCAAACTTTAAACTATAATCACAGCTGATTGTGAGAGAGAGAGAGAGAGAGAGAGAGAGAGAGAGAGAGAGAAATAAAGATTCCAAATTTATCCGGAATTCTACAAACTGGGTTTTGCTCGTACTCAAATTTCGGTTCTAACATTACATTCCCAACCTGGTACTTTCCTTCCATTTCCCACACTTTTTCAGCAACCAAACAGCTATTTTCTCGCTGTGAACAGAAAAAAGAAACGGACTAGCTTAATGGGTTCAAGGAAATACCTTCGCTTTCAGAGAAAAGCTGCCGAGCTTCTTCGCTCCCCTTCTGCAATGGCCTTACCGAGACGGGGGAAGCTGTGAGATTTTCATTGACTTGTATTTCCAATTTGCCAAAGCTACACATTTTCTTGTCTAAATATTTACAAAAATGGCACCTCCTAATCGCCTTTGCTGACAGGAAAATGAGAGATTAGACCGACAAGACGGCTACTATTGTCTGATTGATTGGTTGCTTGCAACGTTGCATTGCAATCGTTTGGTAAAGCCTGACCCCTTGGGCATCCCCTTTGATTTTTATATCCATAAAAGGAAGGAAAATATATGTAGCCTTACAATGAATTAATAATAACGTAATTTAAATATATTTTTAATGAGAATCAAACGTAAGATTTTTCATTCTTAAATGAGTATTTAGATAAATGCAGGGCTACATCTTTTGTCAACTTATGCCATTATGCATTATATATAAATAGTTAGCACACCAAAACAGAATGTCTAAAAGTTTAAAGGCATATTTTATTGCATATTTTAATTGAGTTTCTACTAAATCAATACACGCATGTAGATGTAGGTAAGCTTTCAATTTTCAAATTTTTATGTTGTCCTTAACCGTTATATTTAGACAAAGAAAAAAAAAATCTAAATTCATAATGCAATGAATTAAAGAAAAAGTTCTAACCGTTACATACAAATTTTTATATTTTACGACAAGAGGCAAACTGATTGTAAACAAGACTAGGCGTAAATTTATAAATAAATAAAAAAAGCTTGTAATTTCACTTTGTCTAAATACTTAAATCACGAGATTTGAACTCAAATGTAGAAAATAAATATATTACTATAGCCAACATAATCAGTGAATTTAGCTCACACTTGAAATTATTACGAGTAAAATTTAACAGATTCTTTCGTGACGAGCAAGGTGGAAGCATCGTTTTGAAGTCCTAGACAAAAAATTCCAGCCTACTTTACCTAAAAAGAAAAGATAAATATTCTTTGTTTGGCAGTGAAGTAATAATTTGATTTGGTCCCTTGCGGTGGGACCTGTCACCTGTTACTTAGGCTTGATTGAGCATTTGATTAAACCTTTTTGGGCCGTTTGATTACGATCATTTACAATGACATTCACGTGATGTGGCAGTTTCATGACACGTGCAACGTGCACATGATGCATGCAACTGAAGCGTTTCAGGTCAGCTGGTAATAGTAATTCTCATTGGATTGCAGAATCACACTTTCAATTGTACGACAAGTAATCCTTTATCACAGCGATCAATAGGTGTTAAGTTTTTACATAAGAGCGTGAGTTCAAACTCTGTTAATGGCTACTCTAAACTTTAATTTTTTAAAAATCTATCGTTTGACAAATAAAAATAAAAATAAAATTCCATGACCGATGGAAATCTAAGTTTAAATTCATTTTTACTTTTCATATACTTTTTTTAATTTCTAACCGTGAATCGAATGAATTGAAAAAACTAATGAAAAAAATTTAATAAAAATGTGTAAGAAGTAAAATTTAACTATGATATGATGTTACAAAATATTTAAGGAACTAACTACAATATTTAAATGTATTTAATATCGTCACTTAATAGTATGGTTCGACTCTCTCTAAAAGGGAATTTGAACTACATTATTGTTAGCTTATTGTGAGGCTAAGCTCACCCCATTCCCTTTACTATAGACAATATCATTTGTTAAAAAAAAAAATTTAATACAATATCATCTAGCAGTCAGATATATTTTTCGTATTTAAACATTAGTGTTTCGATTCTTGGCTTCATATATGTTTATCAATACATGAAATCACATCAACTAAGATCATAGACCCATTCATTCTTTCACTTGGGTGTGTGGAGGTGTGTTATCTACACATTCTTTTTTATTTCATATACATCCTCTTAATTTACGACCGTCAATCGACTGAATTAAGAAAATTAAAAAACAAATTAACGAATAATATATGAAAAGTAAAAAGAGCCTTGGATAACACAACACTTTCCTAATTCCCAGCAAGTAATATGCCAGCAATTGCAATGCGACGGAGGTTCCTTCGTATGGACAAACAAATGGGCCTTGGACTTTGGGCTTCCTCTTGGCCCAATTGGTTCAAAGAAAGTGTATCAAATCCCTTCCTTTAGGCTCAAGTAAGAAAATGTAAAGAATATTTTACAAGTTGAATGTTTACATGTCATCTGGGTTTTATTTGATGGAGTCTATTGTGCCAAATAGAGTGCAGTATCATATGAAAAATATCATACTTTTCAGGCTTAGCATGCCACAGAAAATGTTGTTGCACCTTTCTCACCCTCATTTGCATCAGAAGATATCTATTCTCCGGGATCGAAAGGAGTATGTTCTTCAAATTCGGAATATCTTTCTCCAAAACAAATACCGCAAACGACTCCCAATTCAGAACTTCGAAAAACGGAGGCACAAAGTTATCTGATATAATCACCGGAACACACTCATAGAAAATGGCTTCAACCACTCGCGGACTGTTCACTTCGTAACCTTTTGCGCAAATGCAGTACTTGCTGCTCTGCATATGATGCGCGTAGTTCTTATTACCCTTCCCCTTAGGCAACCGGCCAAAGATCTTCATGTCGGGGTCTTTGTTTTCCCAATGCTGCAACAGAATTGGCCTAACGTAACCATGGAGATTCCCGGCAAAGAAAGCAAGTATTGGCCTCTTGGAAGGACGATTGCCTCCAATATTTCTGAGGGGATTCTTCGCTGTGTGGACGTAGGTTTCAGGAAGAGACACATCTTTGCCAAATACAAAACCTTCTTTGACATCAGCATTGCAGAGGGCTCTGATAGACCTAGCCATGTATTTCTTTGTTTCTGTTGGGGCCTGTGGAAGTAGCTTTTATTAGATAATATACTATTACATAATCTAAATTATCTCGGGTTTGTATATATTTTTTATGCAAGCGATATTCTACGTTAAACACTGCAGGGAGGATATTGAGGATATTCTCTCAACAATGTCATGATAATGTCAGAAAAATGGAAATCTGTTTTATTTTCTTGCCAAATGAAACGCCTTAAAGTAATTCGGATACTAACTATAGAGGAAGTATGAAAAGCATACCCAATCATGGCAAGCAACAAGAAAATGATCAGCTCCTCCAGTTCGATTCCAGAAAGGATATTTAACAGCAATTGTGTCCACATAGTTCTTCAAGTATTGCACAAGATTCGTATAACTGTGTGAATCGCGAACATATAAAGTTTCCTCTAACATTAGAGAGCTAAAAGGCAAGTAGTACAGGTGGGCTTTCCGAGGGTCTGTAGTAACAAATTTTTTGTCAGCCTCCATCTGCTTCATGAACCATCCCTCGGAAGCATATATCCCGGTTAATACTGGCTTGTGTAATATCGGTCTTTCTCCTTCACGGTAAACGTATACCTTAACAGTGTCCTCCATTAATTCATAGCTCCTGCAGATTAGATGAGATTTTCACTTGAGCAGTACTAGTAAATTGTACGGTTGTAACACAAGGCTTATGAAATTATTTAAAATACATAGGAGCCTTAAACATACCTTTTAAACATGGAAAGATTCCGATAAAGTGGAGCATACAGAGTTGGATCATTCTTAATAATGGGTGCATTTTCAATCTGGGAGGCTGCATATTGCAGCTCTTCGTCAACAGTCGAAGACCATTGTGGTATCTAGTACCCAAACAAAAGAGAGGTGGATAATAAGAATGAGGAGTTGAAGCATTTTAATAATTTAATGACATTCCATGTAACATAAAATAAAACCAGAACTTTCAAGCGTACCACTGAATGATCCGATGCACGACTCTGAAGTAACAGATTCTTCATATCAGACATCGAATAGACATCCAAGACGGGGACCTCTGGCTCTTTGTTCACTTCAGGGGCTTTGATCAATGAAGAATTATGTTGTGTATGCTTGAGGTCATTGTGCAATTGCTCAGAATTTTTGGTTTTCTCGGAAGACGCTGTTCCATCTTTCTCGACCAAAGTCACATTTGAGTCAACAACTATTGTGGGAGCTCCAACCTTAGGCGATGAATTTACCGTTGGGGACACAGGTGACGCAGTTAGAAAACCAGCAGTTGAATTGATCACAACTTCATCTGTAGTATCCCTTTCATTCCTAGTCTTGCTATCTAAAAATGCATTATCTGTAGTGTTTTTCTTTTCTACAAAGCTCAGATCATTCAAAAGTGACACATTACCGACCATCTGAGAAGTAGACAGTGAAGTTAAGGGAACCTTTGCAGCAGAGAGGATAGATGATAAAAGATTACCGTACGGAAGTTCAAGACGCTGGACAACTATAACCAAAGCAAATATCATTCCCACAATCCACATCACTCTCCTCGGTTCAACTTGAGATACAGATAAAAGCTCCATCCCCATTTGTGACACCACTCCAGTGATTCCTGGACAAAATCTCGACAGCCTTAACCTGTTAGACCGAGTGATAAAACAAGGCAACTGCCAAATCAGTTACATTCGAACTCAAATAACTGTCGCAACCGATAGATTATAGTCTGAGCTGATAAGTTTGTTATGTAATTCTGAACAGTTTTCGGTTTCAGCTGCTTCCCTTTCCAGGAACAGCTTTTGCAACTCAAAATTTATCTTCTGTTCTTGGTTATTCAAATCCTCCCTATACAAATTCAACAACTACAAAACGCGATTACTGAGATGGAGAGGGCGATTTTCTGTTGTATAATTAATTATACGTTGGTTTACTTCACTCAGACCTCAAATGCACTTGATATATAGGAGAAACTAATTGTTGAAAAAATGACATCCAAATTAACCAATCAAGAAATTCAAATGCACCAGATATCTATGAAAATAAAGAGAAAAAATTAAATTCAGTTTCCATGAATAGCTGTGCATGCAGGCAAAGGAACAATTCCAAACTATGATAATGTAACAAGTATTTTAAAATTAATAAAAATATTAATTCAGATGTAAATATTAAAATAGGAAAAGAATTCAACAATTTAAACTTCAGTAGTACTATAAATACAGCTTCTTAATTCCATTGCACCAGCTGAATAAATGGGGGGAGAGAGAGAGAGAGAGAGAGAGAGAGAGAGAGAGAGAGAGAGAGATTAAAACGGAAGGAAGAAAGATATTAAAACTGGGTTTGGCTTGTAAGTTTGAATTCTAACCTTGTATGCCAAGCTTTGTTTCCTTTTCCTTTCATTTCATCATTTTCCCACAGTTTCTCAGCAACCAAACAGTTCTTTTCTAGGCAAGGACAGGGAAAGAAAGAAAATACCTTGCTGGGTTTAAGGAAATTAAAGTGCGTTGGTTTGAGAGAAAATCTTCTTAATTAGCTTCAACGTTCTTCTACCGTTACTGGTTTTGGCCTTTCCGAGAGAAACGTGGGAAGCTGTGTGATTTTTATGGGACTTCGGCCAGTTTGCCAAAGACTACTCCTTATCTATAACGGATTGTGGTCCAATTACGTTTTACGTGGACGCCACCACTACATTTTAACCTTCAAAATACAGACAGAAAGAGTGCAACGACATAGAAGTCAAGTCACGTTATTGTTAGTATGTAAATTGTGATCTGATGTGGCAGTTGTAATTCTAACTCATATTGCTAGAATAATGAGCTAAGTGCTGATTTAGTTGTATCTTTCTTATTTGAGTCTCATTGGTCTTAAGTAAGTAAGGTGCCAAGTGTCTACATCTCATAGGTTGTAAGATGGAAGGCTAAGATTGCCTTGATGTATTTTGAATACTGCCAAAAGTGTATAACTGTTAGAAGTAAAGTGATATTCCTTCACTCTCACAGTCATATCACTACTAGAATTATAGCTATAGGACACCACTATTTGCACACTATTTGCAATTGGTGACTATAGACATAGAGATAACACTCATGGCTTTTTTTGGTGTCTTTTTTGTTAATGCCACTAATACCTGTGACCTTCAAATTTGAGATTGGTGTCCTTTTATTTTTGGTGTCTTTTAAGCTAAGATTGGTGTCTTGCTTTTGTGTAAAAAGCTAAATCCTCTCTCTCCCATTCACAAATGTCCAACACCTCATTCGCTTCATTCTCTCTCCTCTCCCTCTTCTCTTTATGCAACATCACCGACAACGGGAGTCAAAGACAAACGACGGCAATGAGAACACCAATGCCCGTCAACTTGTACCTCCAAAATCCTTTTCCCATCCTCTTTGCAACTCCCAAGTTAATGATAAATTCTGTGTTTAATTTGAAGTTGGTATTTTCGGGGAATTGTCAAAGAGGAGAAGAAAAGATTTCAGAGAAATGTGCAGAGCTCCCTACTGAGAGCAAGCACATATATTTTCATTAAATATCAACACAACACTTTTTCTTACAAGCTATATCAGCCCTTGATTCATAAAACAGAAATCTAAGCATACACTTGTCCTATGAGACTAAGCATTCACTTAACTGTTGGTTCCTTCCTTCTCAACCATTAGATCAAAACCAAATTTCATTTAATTCCAACACTCCCCTTTAAATGAATTCTGGTTTTGATCTCAAGCATTTCTCTGAGATAGACAAATCTTTCTTTTGGTAGAGCTTTGGTGAAGATGTCTGCCATTTGATCCTGAGATTTGTAGTAGAACAGTTCAATGGTATTCTCCTGCAATGCCTCCCTTATGAAGTGAAACTTCCTTTTGATATGCTTAACTTTCTGGTGAAAAATAGGATTATTGGTCATAGCTATTGCTGATGTGTTGTCACACATAAGTGGTGTAGCATCCACTTGCATTTCACCAAAATCCTTTAACACAAACCTCAACCATATAGCTTGAGAGGTAGCCATTGCAGCACTCACATACTTTGCCTCAGCCGTAGACAGTGCAACACTTTGTTGCTTGACAGAGGCCCAAGAAAATATTCCAGAACCAAATGCAAATGCATATCCTGAAGTACTTCTCATGTCATCTTCACTGCCACCCCAATCACTGTCACAGAAGCCTACTAGGATTGCTTCTTCTCCCTTCTCATACCTGAGTACTCTATTAGCAGTTCCCATGTGAATTCTTGTGGGATTATGCATGAACCTTGATAAGAGACTGGCTGCATACATAATGTCAGGCCTTGTGGCAGTTAAGTAAAGTAGACTCCCAACCATTTTTCTGTATAGGCTTTCATCAGCAGGTTCAAAACCATCAATTTTACAAAGTTTCTCATTTGTGATCAATGGTGTTGCCACAGATTTGCATCCTTCCAGATTAAATCTTCCAAGCAATGATTGTGCATACTTCTGTTGATGTATGAAGATTCCGGTAACATCTTGTATTACTCCAATTCCCAAGAAGTGATGCAACAAGCCAAGATCCGTCATCTCATATTGTCTTATCATGTCTTTTCTGAATTCTTCAATCATTTATTCACAATTACCAGTAAAGACCACATCATCAACATATATAGACACAATAAGCATATCAGAATTCTCACCAGTTTTTGTATACAAGGTAGCTTCACTAAGACTTTTGTTAAATCCACTTTTGCTGAAATAGGAGTCTATCTCACTGTACCAAGCCCTGGGGGCTTGTTTGAGTCCATACAGAGCCTTGTTTAACTTATACACACTCTCTTCTTCATTTGGAACTTCAAAACCTTGTGGTTGATCCACGTACACTTCTTCCTCCAGATGCTATTTAGAAAGGCTGATTTAACATCTAATTGATGAAGTTTCCATCCCTTTTGAGCAGCAAGAGCAACCAAGATTCTAATGGTGTCTAACCTTGCCACTGGGGCAAAGGTTTCATTGAAATCTACCCCCGGTTGTTGTGAGTAGCCTTTGGCAACCAATCTTGCTTTGTTCTTCTTTATAGATCCATCCAAATTCAGTTTGGTCTTGTAGATCCATTTCACACCTATCACAGGTTTATCACTCGGTCTATTTACTAATTTCCAAGTAGAGTTTTTCTCAATCATAGCAATTTCTTCACTCATTGCTTTCTGCCAAGATTGATCCATTTCAGCTTCTTCAAAACTCTCTGGTTCAGCAATACAATAGTTACAGACTGCATAGATCTCATCTAAACTCCTCATTCTTAATGGAGTTGTTCCTGGGGAGGAAACCTGCAATTCTTGTCCTTCTGCATTTGAAGTAGTGGACTGAGATCCTTGTGTTGGTGTTGAAAAATCATTTTGACTTCCATCTTGTATAACAGGTTCATTCTCAATTTGCACATCAACTTGTGCTTTTTCCATTGTTAATGGAAATGAGATGGTGTCAATGTTCTTGGTTTCCCAATTCCATGCTTCATTTTCTTTGAACACCACATCTCTTGAGATAATTACTTTATGTGACTCAATATTGTAGAGCCTATAGCCCTTTTCACAGCTTCCATAGCCTACAAGAACACACTTGATACGGTTGATTTCAAGCTTGTGTCTTAATTGAGATGGTATCTGTGCATAACAGATTGATCCGAACACCTTCAAGTGCTTCACACTTGGTTTTCTGCCACTAAATGCCTCAAATGGTGTTTTCTTCTCAAGTGCTTTAGTTGGACACCTGTTTAGAAGATACACAGATGTATTGACTGCCTCACCCCAAAAGGAAAGTGGCATTTTCTTATCATGCAGCATTGACTTGGTCATTTCAACCACAGTCCTGTTCTTCCTCTCAGCTACACCATTCTGTTGTGGTGTGTAGGCCACTGTCAGTTGCTTCTGTAATCCTGCCCCTTCACAGAATTCTTGGAATTCAATTGAAGTGAACTCACCACTTCTGTCACTTCTTAGTCTTTTGATCTTGAGACCACTCTGAAGTTCAACCATCACTTTGAATTTCTTGAAGATTGTAAAAACTTCACTCTTGCTTCTCATAAAGTACACCCAAACCATCCTGGTGCAGTCATCAATGAATAACAGAAAATATTTGTTCCCACTGAGTGTAGGTGTTTTCATTGGACCACACACATCTGTGTGAATGAGTTCTAGAGGTTGGCTTGCTTTTCATGCATTTCCAGTTTCGAAAGAGTCCCTGTGATGCTTCCCCAATATGCAACCTTCACAGGGTTCTTTAGTTTCTTGTAACTCAGGAAGACCAGTCACCATTTGTAATCTCTCTAATCTCTTTAAACTGTGAAAGTTGAGATGTTTAAACCTCTTATGCCATAACCAAGAGTTTTCTGCAACGCTTGCTTTTAAAGCAATTGAGTCATTGTAATCTAGCATAAGTGGAAAACTTTTGTTTTCAGTCATGCCAACTTGTGTTACCAAGTTTTAGAGACTTCTGTCGTCAAATATCTCCACCATATCGTCTCCAAAGAGTAGGAAATAGCCATGAGCAATCATTTGTCCCACACTAAGGAGATTTTCATCAAGGACATGTACAAGTATCACATCCTTAATGAATCTTCTTCCACCCTTTGTCTCTAGAACAAGAGTTCCTTTTCCAGTGGCTTCCACAAGTTGTCCATTCCCCATTTTAACTCTGCAATTGAAGCTTCTATCAATGTTGATTAACAGGGATTCATATGCAGTCATCTGATTACTGCATCCACTGTCAATGTACCAGATTCCTCTTTTATTTTCAGTTCTTGCAACACTACAAGCATAAAAGACATTTACTTCATCTTCTTCTGCTCTATGTGCATAGTTGACAGCTTGGTTCCTTCTTGGATTACAATCTTTTGCTAGATGGCCAAACCTATCACACTTGGTGCATTTCGGTTTTCCCTTGAATCAGCAAACACCATAGTGTAATTTGTCACAGATTTTACACTTGGTTTTAGTAGAATCACAGCTAGTTTCTGATTTTGATTGTGGAGTATGCTTGTTGTCCCATTTCTTCCATTTTCCTTTCCAGAATTTCTTTTGATTTGAGTTGTTCCCCTGAGCCTTGTAACTGCAATCTCTCTCAGTCATACTTAGGCTAGAAAAAGCTTTTTCATCTAAGCTTTCAGATTGCATGTTTAACCTCTGCTCATAGCCTTTCAATGTGCCAATCACATCCTGAACCTCAATAGAGTCAAGGTCCTTAGTTTCTTCTATGATAGATGTGATGAAATCATAGAATTTAGGCAAGCTAATAAATATCTTCTGCACTAATCTTTGGTTTGATAGTTCTTCACCAAGAGTTTTCATTTGATTCACAATGTCAATCATTCTTGTTAAATAAGCAGATAGAGCTTCACCATCATTCATCATAGTATATTCAAAATCTCTCCTTAAACATTGTAGTTTGACAGATCTAACCTTTTTGTCACCACGAAATTCTTGTTGAAGAACATCCCACGCAGTCTTGGAGGTTTCAAAGTTTGAGATTCGAGGAAATATCTCGTCAGACACTGCCCCTTGAATGATACCAAGAGCTTTTGCATCTCTGGTTTCATTAATCTTCATTGAGCTCTTCACCGACTTTTGATCTTCATCACTAGACTCATCTCCAGATTCTGCGATTTCAATACCCTTGTCTACCAAATTCCAGAGATCATATGATTTGAACATGGTCTTCATCTTGATGGACCAAAAATCATAGTTGGACCCGTTAAATATAGGAGCCCTCAGATCTCCTTCACTGCTCGAAGTAGCCATGTGAGACCTTGTAAGAACAGATGAGGTTTTCAAAAATCTGGGATTGAGTTTCCCTCTTTTTTTCTTTTCAGAAGTACAAAGCATACAAAACGCCCAGTCCTGAAATTGATCAGAACCTAAGCTCTGAGGCCATGATAAATTCTGTGTTTAATTTGAAGTTGGTATTTTCGGGGAATTGTCAAAGAGGAGAAGAAAAGATTTCAGAGAAATGTGCAGAGCACCCTACTGAGAGCAAGCACAGATATTTTCATTAAATATCAACACAACACTTTTTCTTACAAGCTATATCAGCCCTTGATTCATAAAACAGAAATCTAAGCATACACTTGTCCTATGAGACTAAACATTCACTTAACTGTTGGTTCCTTCCTTTTCAACCATTAGATCAAAACCAAATTTCATTTAATTCCAACAGTTAAGGGGGGGTGTGTAGTCAAACTAAGATTTTAAAGGATTTTAGAAGTGATAGATTTGATAGGATTTAGGAGGATTTAAGACTCCTACAAAATTCATATAGGTTTTAAGGAATTTGAATGGATTTAGTTTGTAGATTTTGGTGGATTGTGGTGGATTTTCTTATAATATTTTTATTAAAAAAAAAAAAAGGAAAAATCTTTCCCTTGCCCTACTGCACTCGATAACCACTTTATCCCCTCCTTTTTCGGGTCCCCTTCCACACAACCACGTCTTCATCTCTTTCTCAATTGATAGATCAACATAACTTTGGTGAGCTTTTGAGCACTACACCACCAATAACCATCACCACTGATTGCCCTTTTGCCACAGACGTATGTTGTGGTACTTCAGTAGTGCTTGTAGTACCACATGCATTAAAATATCAGAATAATGGCGAGAGAGTGGTATTAACCAAAATCCTAGATCAATCATGTCATTCGATGATCATACATGCCTAATTAAGGTATAAGGGTCATAATAATACATGAAACTAGTATAAGAAACTGTTACTTGCACCCTTGCACACCTTATAGTCAACCAAGCCTGTCTGTAGCTTCATTTTTCCATTGTTGCGGACTACACATTTCGTACCACTTATCGGTTGCAAGTCTCAGTGATTGAAGTGGCAAAATGTTGAAAGAAATAATAGAATTACTCAATGTCAAAATAAAGAAGCATAACAGATGATGTACAGATTCGTATTTTACATGCACTACTAATATTTTTCGTTTGTAGCACTGTGATCCTAATCCTATGTATGATATATCCTTGAATGTTTCAAACTAATATTCTGTATAGTAGGGATCAACTATTAGAGTTGAACATTGGATTAAGTTCTAACCGTTGAGCATCAATGCGATTCCCCTCTGACTCGAGAATTCGAGAACTCGTCCAAAAATATAGCTCAAACTATGTGCAATACTGTGAAATGCTTACAAAAAGAGATTCCACCAAAGTATATGGTGGTTACTTGTGTGTGGTTGGGGTTGGTAGAGATTTGAGGACTGCCTAGATGGAAAAAGATTTGAAATCCTAGGGGGTGAGGTTTGATTCTTTTTAGTCTTGGCTATATATACTTCTTACTCTTAAATCCCATGAAATCCACAACTTATTGAAATCCTCCAAAATCTTAATTTTTTGAATACCCTTAGATTTGGATGAATTTTAAAATCCTTTAAAATCTTTTAATTGACTACATTAGGATTTTAAAGTCTTTTAAGATCCTCTCAAATCCTAGGTTGACTACACCCCCCTTAGTTTCATCAAATTCAAAGCCAAATTTCCTCAATTTCAAATCTAAGAAACGGTAACCGATGATTTTTCGGCCAATTTATGGCCAAGCTTGCTGGAATTGGACCTCGACCCAGGTAAAGATGATCCTCTCCTCGTGGGCTGTCTTTCAGTGTAAGTTCTTTTCCAAAATAAAAATGTCTAGTTTTTGGATCGATTCTAGATTTCAAATCTTAATTCTATTTTCTGTATGCATGTCGAAGATTAGGGACGAGGAAGGTGAATCAAGGTTGTTTGCGACCTGGGCTGAGAAGAATGGAAGGTTATGGGTGAAATTAAGGTGAAATTCGAGAAAATCCTTATTCTATTTCGGTTTTAACCTTTGGGTTTCACTGCCCCTCGTAATCAGGTTAATTATTAGCTTATGTCCTGTGATCTAGTATTTAAAAATATGGATGTTGAAGAAGTATGGGTCTACTTACTAGTTGTACAGCTACTTGTGTATAAAGTGTCTTTATATATATGTTTTACATTCAATCTAATCTTGCAAGTATAACTACTATAAGTTTCATTTCTACTGCTACTACTGCATTTGTGACTGATTTTAATAAGTTATTTTTGTAGGTCTTAGTTGAGAGTCTTGAGATTTTGAATAGTTTGAAGCTTTCGTAATACGCCTAGTAAATTGCTTATTCTCAAAACTTTGCTTGGCAGGATGCTGAACCAAATGACAGAAAAATTGGGAAACTTTTGAATATGCTTTGAAGAACCCATTGCGAATTCCCTAGGTAATGCTTTTGGTGAGCTTGATGTAGAGTTTAAAGTTCAAAGTTGATTCCATAGTATACTATGCATTTATAGAAAGTTATTATCATCATGTAAGGAGAACCAAATGATAGAAAAATTGGAAAACTTGTGAATATGCTTTGAAGAACCCACTGCGAATTCCCTAGGTAATGCTTTTGGTGAGATTGATGTAGAGTTTAAAGTTCAAAGTTGATTCCACAGTGTGCTATGCATTTATAGAAAGTTGATATCATCATGTAAGGAGAAAATGTAAGTCTTAAGTAGGTTAATGTTGTAATAGAATTACGATTTCAGCAAGGGAAGCTTTCGTCCATTAGCCCTTCGTTGATTCTAACTTTTCAGTGTATTTGTCACCACTTATATGGGTTCCTATGGTCCATTTTTCTTTGAAGCAATTCGGTAATTATATTTGATGCTTACAGATCACAGAGAAGTTGATAGCAGATATGTTCTTAGTTGAAGTTGCAGAATGGTTGCAGTGAATTTGTTGAGATTTTTGTATGGTAAATTATGACAGCAAACCCTTTGAAAATCTACTTTTCCCAGGTATTTATATGATCATATCTCAATGTTGTCCTCAACTCTAATCACTTTAACAGTTGAACTTGAGTTAACGTTATTCTTACGAAATTTGTGGGTTTGATTTTGGCTGTAGGCTGCAGCTAATGATCAGATTCAAGTTATTGAGATGATTAAACTCTTGGAAACAAAGGGTTCAAAGACTTTAAAGTTTGTTTCCAACATTTGTACAGAATCGTATAAAATATCAGTTATGGGAATTTATAGTTGTATTCTTATATTTAATGATATTACAGTTTGTTTTCTCACCAAAAACAGCAAAAAGAAACATGATACTTCAATTTGGGTGCCCACACAGGGCATCATTTTAAAAAAAATACAATTTTCAACTTTGACACCAATGAATTAGGGTGGCATTGTTTTAGGTGGCATCGATCTATTAAGGGTAGCCATTGTTACAATAGAGACTTGTCTATAAGACATGTACACCTATTTAGTGGCTGCTTGGTACTCTAACATGGCCTCAGAGCTAGGTTGGATCTGAATTTTTTGGGCGTCGATTATGTGAGTGGTAGTGAGTTCATTCTGGCAACATCTCGTTGCAAAGAAACTAGTGAGAAAGAGGTGTGATCTTAGTTTGACATGGCTGGGTCTGGCGGAGAGCTCCGATATTTAACGGAGAGAACTTCGATTTCTAGCAAGTTCAAATGAAGACAATTTTTCGATGTCACAAGTTATGAAGTATTGTTGAGACGGGTTTTACTTCTCCAGCGAAGGCGGAGGAAGAGATAACAAAGGCGGAGATGAAGCTGCATCGTGAAAATTTGGTCAAGGATGCAAGGGCTCTTGGAATCATTCAAGGACCTGTATCGAATCAGATTTTTCCACACATTGTAACTCTAGAAACTGCAAAAGTAGCATGGGATATTCTGAAGCAAGAATTCGTAGGAGGCAAACACATACGATTTATGAAATTACATGGTATTCGTCATGATTTTAAGTATACTTTTATGAGTGAAGGTAAGTCTCTAGTTACCTATTTGGCTAGGTTGTTTGATTTGATAAATCAGATAAAGAGTTATGGAGAATACTTTAGTAATCAGAGAATTGTGCAAAAGTTATTGACCAGTTTACCTAAAACATATGATAGTATAGCTTATGTTATATAGAATACTAAAGATATTGAAGTAATTGATGCTTAAGATGTGGTTGCTATATTGAAAGAGGGATTTGGATCCTTTCCTGAGCCCAAGGAGAAGATCCTCCTGAACAAGTAGTGTGGGCTGTTGGATTTTCATCCAACGACTATAATTAATATAACTTTAAAGGGACCCCCTGTTTATAGTTGTTGGATTAATACTTGGTCATGATGATCCTCTCTTTGGGCTCAGGAGAGGATCCGAATCCTTGAAAAGGTATGAACTGAGACAGAGAAAGTAGTACTGAGCGTGCATTTGCTAGTTTGAATATCTCACCTAAGAATGGTAAATTTGGTAATCAAAATAACAATACTGGTGGAACAAAATTTCAAAAGAATTTCAAGTTCAAGGGGAAATAGTTGAATAACAAGTCCACTCCGGGTGTAAGAAATGAAACTAGCAACACTGGTGGTGCTTGTAAATACTGTGATAGACTCCACTATGGAGAGTGTTAGATGAAAGGGAAGATTAAATGTCACAAGTGTGGCAAGCTTAAGTCATATTTCCAGGGTTTGTAATCTTAATAAGAATGTTTAGCAAAGGAATTTTTGCAAACAAAGTGAAGAAATCTGGATGCATAACAATGAAGGTGTGCATCAAGGATGTGCATTGGGAAAGAATCACAGGGAGTGTTTTTCAAAAGAATCAACATGGAAAGCAAAGATGCCACTTAAGCTAATACACTCAGATTTATGTGGCCCTATGCAAACACCATCAATGAGTGAAAATAAGTACTTCATTACATTCATTGATGACTACTCAAGGATGTGCTGGATCTATTTCTTGAGACACAAGTCAGAAGTCTTCCATGTGTTCAAGTAGTTTAAGGCTATGGTAGAGCTTCAAATGGTTATTCTATGAAGAAATTGAGAACTGATAGGGGATGAGAATTCACTTCAAATAAGTTTGAAAAGTTATGTGAATCTTTTAGGTTAGAGAGGCAACTCACTGTTGCACATTCTCTACAACAGAATAGAGTTGCAAAAAGGAAAAACAGAACTAGAGTGGAGATGGCTAAATGCATGCTTCATGAGAACGACCTTCCATATAATCTTTGGGGTGAATCAGTGAACACATGTGTATTTACTAAACAGGTGTCCCACAAAAGCATTAGAGAATATTACACTATTTGAGAAGTTCAGTAGAAGAAAACGTGGAATTAAACACCTGAGAATGTTTGGGTCAGTGTCTTATTCCCTCATTCTAAGAAATTTAAAGCATAAACTAGAAGAAACTAGTGTCACTGGTATCCTTATTGGACATGGTACTTGTGAAAAAGGATATATAGTGTTTAATCTTGAAACACAGAAGGTGATATTCTCAAGGGATGTGATCTTTGATGAGCATGACAAATAGGACTGGGAGAAACATAAAGTCAAGGAAGTGTGCATCGCATTTTCTGCAAATGAATCTCTAGAAATGAATGAAGTTGATGAAGGTTCAGACTCTATGGAACATGTTATATCTGAATGTTCTTAAATCCAAATTGAAGGTTCTCCAGCTACTGTCTTTGGTGAATCAACTAGTTCTGTTTCTATACCTCAGTATGATGATACTCCACTGAGATATAGAAACTTCAATGAGCTTTATGAAAGATGCCATTTGTGTATCATTAAACCAGAATGCTATGATAAAACTACATAGGATGAAGCATGGAAGAAAGCAATGGAGGATGAAATATGTATAATTGAGAAGAATCAGACATAGGAATTGGTAAAGAGACCATTTGATAAACCTATGATTGGGGTAAAATGGGTGTAAACCTTTGCACCTGTTGTAAGGTTAGACACAATAAGGGTTCTGATTGCACTGGCTGTAAAGAACAAGTGGAAGTTATTTCAGATGGATGTGAAATCAACTTTTGTTAAATGGTGTACATGAAGATAAGGTGTATGTAGATCAACCATATGGGTTCATTGTGCAAGGAGATGCGGATAAGGTTTACAAACTACACAAAGCTTTGTATGGTTTGAAGTAGGCACTTAGGGCCTGGTATGGAAAGATTGATTCATACTTTGCATAGTGTGGTTTCAAAAGGAGTAGTAGTGAGGCAACATTGTATACCAAGTGTAGAGGAGACTCATATATGATTTTAGTGCCTATCTATGTTGATGATATAATCTACACTGGAAGCTGTCAAGATTTAATGGATAAATTCAAAGCTAATATGATGCATAAATATGAGATGACTGATCTGGGACTTCTACATCATTTTCTTGGTATAAAAGTAATGCAAATTGAAGAATGCATTTTCATACACTAGAGAAAGTATGCTTCATCTTTGTTGAAGAAATTTGGACTCAAGATTGTAAACTTGTGAGAAAACCTCTGGTACCAAGTGATAAATTGAGAAAGGAAGATGAAATGGATCTGCAGATGAAGCTCAATATAGAAAAATTGTTGGTAGTTTACTATATCTCACAACAACTAGACCTGACATAATGTATGTTGCATGTTTGTTGGTAACGTTTATGCATTGTCCCTCTAACAAGGACTATGGGACAACAAAGATGGTTATAAGATATGTTCAGGGGACTCTTGATTTTGGCTTGGAGTACAAGAAAGGCAAATGAGCAATTCTGATAGGATTTTGTGACAATGATTGGAGTGGTTCAGAAGAAAACATGAAAAACACATATGGGTATGCTTTTACCTTTGGGAGTGGAGTTTTCTCTTGGGCTTCAGTTAAGAAACAATGTGTTGCTTTATCTAAAGCCAAGGTTCTAAAAAACGCTAGGCGCTAGTCGGGCAACGACCTAGCGCCTAGGCGGCTAGGAGGGGTTTAGGTTGACGCCAAGATAGATTTAGGTAAAATTCTTGTATATCTTGTAAATAAGTGCATATTGACACTTACAAAAAATTATAATTGTATGAAATCCATGGATAAGATAATAAAAGAATGATAAAATGCAAAAAGAGTATCTAACAAGTCCAAAACATATTAAGCATATATGTCATAAAACCATAGCGAAGAGTATTGTAGGATAATACATGTACAACGAGTTCACAATTTAAAACCACATAAAATGCAAAATAGGAGGAAAATAAGAAAATATAGTAATGTAAGATACATATCTTTAGCATCCTAGATTTCAATTAAGAGGTTTTGTTGCAACCCTCCTTGATTTCAATTAAATAAATTTACTATATATAGGAATCCCTTCCCAAGAGGGATCCCCATTTTTCAAAAAAAAAAAAATGGGGACCCCCTCTTGACCATTAGATTTGGCTTTAACGAAATTCTGTGGTCTGTGATTTAATCTCAACCATAGAATTTCATTAAAGTCAAATCTAACGGTCAAGGGGGTATCCCCATTAAAAAAAAAAAATAAGGATCCCTATTGGGAAGGGGCCTATGATGACTAGGATTGAATGAACTGTTAAATGAAGTATTCATGGAATTATGTGAAATTTGATGTGGAGGATAACCTAGGTTGAAGATACCATGAAACCAACTGTTATAAACAAATAGAAAGAATTGAATAAATGATTGATCAGTGTTTACCTTGAATTTGAGATACTCGAGGAATTAACTATGAGTAAGAATTTTATGCCATTCAAAATCAGTTGTTATGAAAATATTCTTCATAATGAAAATAATGAATTCAAAATAATGATGCAGATATAATTTGAAAATAAGTTTTATTGCAAAACTTACGTTGTAACTTACAATTGATTTACTGACGATTGAGTCAGTAAATGAGAAAATAACTGATGAAATGGATATTGGTGCACGCAGGCATCCTTAATATTTGAAAATTAAAAGTGTTTACAAATTTTGAACTGGGATATTGATAGTTGAATATTGCTTCTGTTCTGAAATGAGAATGCGCTGAAGTTTTAGCCTTCTATGAATGAGGCTTGAGCTTTGATTAAATAGATTACTGATGATTGAAACGGAAATCCTGTTGTATTGTGAGTTGGAAAGATGCTAAAAACATATGGCTATTGATGACTGTTGAATCATGCGGTCATAATTGGGGAACATCATGATGGATGAATAATAAAAAAATAATTTTACTATTCATGAATAGTATTTTGTCTGGAATCTGGAATGATGGATATTGCTTTTGGTGCTAGAAATGACATGTTTCCTATTGGGGTCACATGCCTGATTACTGTGTCTTCACATGATTGAATTATTCAAATTTCAAATGGGTTTTGGGAATCTTGATAATATGTTGTCTGACTTGCTGAGTTGGCTAGATGCTGTGAGGATGCGTCCGAAACATCAGAGTCTGAGTCTTCGTCATGAAGCAAAGCTGTTTCTGCCATTAACTGTTGAGCTAAATCTTTGAGTTGAGATGATTTTCCTTTCTTCTTTGAGCTTGTTGACTTGGATGACTAGGTTGTCCCTTTGAGAGATGATGAAGGACTAATGTCTGATAGAGATTGTTTTGGAATTATTGGCAACGCCATTGTTGATGGAGTTGGAATAGTTGGAACTGGATCGATGGGAAGCTCAAAGAGGATGAGATTAATGATCTTCTGATGGTTGAATTTATCTCACCACTTGACTAATCTTGATCTGTAGACTTCACCGGTTTCAACTTTATAATTCTACTTTAAAATTCATAGGACTTTGTACTTGGCCATAAATAATGGGAGAAGTGTAATCCTGTAGTTGAATTGGCTTCTGTCAAATTTCTTTTGAAAGCTGGCTGATAGGGCTTGCATAAGTTCTTCTGGTAAGAGGTTGGTTGTTGGGTCGTAGACTAACCATCATTTTGGGAACCATGCAGGGAAATATTAATCTGAAACTTTTGTCAAAATTGATAAACCATGAATGACTAAAGTCTTCTGTTTAATGGAGAAAAATGTTAGTCTATACTTGAATATAATCAAAATAATTGTAATGGTTATTAGGAATGAGAACATGCTGTGTATGAAGGGGTTTGGTTTGGTAGATGGGGAGTCCTCATTTTGATTCAGTTAGAAATTTTCTGATGTAAAGGGACTGGTAAAGGATTTTGTTTTCATGGGTTTTGTTGTAGAGAGGTTTGATTGAAATGGATTCGGTCTCATTAAGAATGGCTTGATAATATTTGAGGGTTTTATGTGATTCAGTAGGTTGATAATGGAGGTTGGGAGGATGATAATGGATGTTGAAAAGGTACTCATCGGGGTTTTTATTGACATATGGTGATGTTTTAGTGTAATTGGTTGATTGAGATGGTGAAGATTGGTATCATGAAATTAAATATGGATCATATTGGCTAACTAATGCCGTTTGGTAATTTGGACAGGGTGTCTAGTAGTTTGGCCTGAGGTTTCCTTTTGTGGAACCTAGGGGGTGAAACGGTTGGTAATGGCTAAGGCCGATGAGGAATCTGGGTTTGATTCTTGTTTTATTGGTGGTGGTGGTAGAGTGGCTGTAAGCCTTCTCTGATTAGTTCTTTTGTCTGTCATTCTTCCCCTGCAAAAATTCTCTGGTTAGGAAATCAGGGATGCAAATTTTGTTGCCTTTAATATATTCAATTTCAAAATAAAAAATACTTAATATGGCTTGCCATCATGCAAACATCTGTATGGATGCAATATTTTGAACATCTTTCTATAAAACATGTTTTGCAGATTTGCAATCAACTTTGATTAAAAACTTTTGATTCAATAAATCATCTTGAAATTTGCTAATGCATAGTACTATAGATAATATTTCTTTTTTAATAGTACTATAATTACTTTGTGCTAGATTCCATACTCCTGAATGGAAACGAACAATTTGTTCAGGAGATCTGGAAGAAATTGACTATTTGAGAATACTTCTGTAACCAATTTCAGAGGCATCAGTTTCAATAATTTTGAATGAATTGGGAGTTAGAATGCCAAGACAAGGCAAAGTCTTACCATGTGATTTGATTTGTTTGACTATGGAAGCATGAGTATTGGACCATGGTGAAGGATTTTCTTTTAGATGATCAAACAAGGGTTTGTATTGCTGTCGAAGATGGAGTTAAAATTCTACAATATAATTTAAGGATCCTAGAAATCTCTATAACTGGGTTTTGTCAATGATTTCATCTGGAAACTTATCTGCAAATTGGATTACTCTATTTATTGGTTGAATAGTTGACTGGTGGATATTGTATCCTAGGAACCTGATTTTGGTTTGAAATAACTTAATCTTGGTTGCTGAGACAACTAATCCATTTGACTTAATTATTATAGCAAACATGTTTAAGTGTTTCCAATGTTCATCTATCGATTTGGGATAAATGAGGACATCATCAATGTAAACAATTGAGAAATGACTGTATTGATTAAATATTTCATTCATGATATTCTGAAATTCATTGGGTGCATTCTTAAGACTGAATGACATTGCATTCCATTCATAATGACCAAAAGGAGTGACAAATGCTGTTTTGTATTTATCTTCCTCATGAATTTGAATTTGCCAAAATCCAGACTTTAAGTCGAATTTTGAGAAAATTATTGCCTGACTGAGTCTCTTGATTAAATCTTTTTTTTTTTTGTTAGGAATTGGATATCGTATCCATTCCAAGACTTCATTACGAGGTTTGTAATTGATGACTAACCTAGGGGTTCCTTGTTCTAATTCTGCATTCCTTTGAACATAGAAAGCAAGACATGACCATGGTGATTTACTTTTTCTAATTATCCCTTTATTGAGAAGTTCTTGAATTTCTGTTTTGTAGAATTCCATGATTTCTTGACTCATTTGAATTGGTCTGGCTTTGGTAGGTATTTTCTTTTCATCAAAATCCTTATTGTAAGGAAGTTTGATAATGTGTTGTTTTCTATGCCAAAAGGCGTTGGGGACATCCGAACAAATTTCATTAACAAGTTTCTTTTGAAAATTGTCAATGCTTTGTAACAAAGATTTGTTTGTTAATTGTTCTTCTATTCTTTTGTAATTAATTTCTTCTTTTAAGAAATTAATCTGTTGTGATTTTTTGGTAACTAAATTGATTGTTTTTGAGATGTTATCTTTCTGTAATTGTCATAATTTTTCGAGATCTGTTTCCGTGTAGAACTCAAATGTGATTTTTTGTCCCAACATTCTGGTGGTAATACGATTATGGTGTATCTTAAAAGGATATAGGAGAGCTATGAAGGGAAGACCTAGAATGACTGGGTCTGAAATATTTTTGATTAAAACAAATGGGGTTTTAAAACAAACATTGTTTTGGCAGAAATGGGCTTTTGGAATTTCATATGTTAATTGCATTGGCGACTGGTTTGTAGCACTAAGTATTTATGTTGTTTTGTGAAAGTATTTAGTAGGAATTAATCATTCTTGAATACAATTCAAGTCTTCTCCTGAATAAATCAAAGTAATTGTTTCTAAGTGAAAATCTTCAATTATTATTTACTTAGAAACAATTCAAGTTTGCTTCTGAATCGATCAAAACAATTGCTTTGATTGATTCAGGAGCAGACTTGAATTGTATTCAAGAAGGATTAATTCCTACTAAGTACTTTCACAAATCAACATAAATACTTAATGTTGCAAACCAGTCACCAATGCAATTAAAATATGAAATTCCAAAAGCCCATGTCTGTCAAAACAATGTTTCTTTTAAAACCTCATTTGTTTTAATAAAAAATATTTCAAACCCAGGCATTCTAGGTCTTCCCTTCATAACTCTCCTATATCCTTTTAAGGTACACCAGAATGTTAGGACAAAAAATCACATTTGAGTTCTGCATGGAAACAGATCTCAAAAAATTAAGACAATTACAGAAAGATAGCTTCTAAAAAACCATCAATTTAGTTACCAAAAAACCACAACAGATTAATTTCTTAAAAGAAGAAATTAATTACAAAAGAATTGAAGAACAATTAACAAACAAATCTTTGTTACAAAGCATTGACAATTTTCAAAAGTAACTTGTTAATGAAATTTATTCGGATATCCCCAACGCATTTTGGCATAGAAAACAACACATTGTCAAACAAATCAAATCACATGTTAAGACTTTGCCCTGTCTTGGCATTCCAACTCCCAATTCATTCAAAATTGTTGAAACTGATGCATCTGAAATTGGTTACGAAGGTATTCTCAAACAGTCAATTTCTTCCGAATCTCCTGAACAAATTGTTCGTTTCCATTCAGGAATATGAAATCCAGCACAAAGTAATTATAATACTATTAAGAAAGAAATATTATCTATAGTATTATACATTAGCAAATTTCAAGATGATTTAGTAAATCAAAAGTTTTTAATCAGAGTGGATTGCAAATTTGCAAAACATGTTTTATAAAAAGATGTTCAAATATTGCATCTAAACAGATTTTTGCATGATGACAGGTCATATTAAGTATTTTTTATTTTGAAATTGAATATATTAAAGGCAGCCAAAATTGCATCCCTGATTTCCTAACCAGAGAATTTTTGCAGGGGGAGAATGATAGAGAAAAGAACTGATCAGATAAAGCTTCCAACACTGTACCACCACCACCAGTCAAACAAGAATCAAACCCAGATTCCTTATCGGCTTTAGCCATTACCAACCATTTCACCCCTCTAGGTTCCACAATAGGAAACCTCAGGCCAAATTACCAAACACCTCGTCCAAATTACCAGACTGCATTAGTCAGCCAATATGATCCATATTCAATCTCTTCATATCAATTCTCATCATCTCAATCAGCCAGTTATACCAAAACATCACCATATGTCAAGAAAAACCCTAATGAATACCTTTCCAGCATTCCTTTCGACATCCATGAAGAACAAGCACCAGAAAAAAATAGCCAAAACAGTTTTTCCTCCCAATTTCCATTTTTAGCCTACTGAATCACATAAAACCCTTAAATATTATCAAGCCATCCTCAATGAGATCGAATATATTTCAGTAAAACCACTTTACAGTAAAACCCATGAAAACAAAATCCTTTATCATTCTCTTTACATCGAAAAATTTCTAACTGAATCAGAATGAGGACTCCCCTCTACCAAACCAAACCCTTTCATACACAACATGTTCTCATTCCTAATAACCATTACAATTATTTTGATTATATTCAAGCATGGACTAACATTTTTCTCCATCAAACTAAAGACTTTAGTCATTCATGGTTTATCAATTTTGATAAAAGTTTCAGATTAAATTTCCCTGCATGGTTCCCAAAATGGTGGTCAGTCCACGACCCAACAACCAGCCTTTTACCAGAAGAACTCATGCAAGCCCTATCAGCCAGCTTTCAAAAGAAATTTGACAGAAGCCGATTTAACTACAGGATTATACTTCTCTTATTATTTATGGCCAAGTACAAAGTCTCATGGATTTTAAAGTGGAATTATGAAGTTGAAACCGGTGAAGTCTACAGATCAAGATCAGTCAAGTGGTGGGATAAATTCAACAATCAGAAGATCATCAATCTGGTCCTCTTTGAGTTTCCCATCGATCCAGTTCCAGCTATTCTAGCTCCATCAACAATGGCGTTGCCAATCATTCCAGAACAATCTCTACCAGACATTAGTCATTCATCATCCCTCAATGGAACAACCAAGTCATCCAAATCAACAAGTTCATGGAAGAAAGAAAAATCATCTCAACTCAAGGATCTAGCTCAACAGGTAATGGAAAAAGTAGCTTTGCTCCATAACAAAGACTCAGATTTTGATGCTTCAGACGCATGCTCACACCATCTAGCCAACTCAGCAAGTCAAAAAACTCAGACAACATATTATCAGGATTCCCAAGACCCATTTGAAATTTGAATAATTCAACCATGTGAAGACACAATAATCAAGTATGTGACCCCAATAGGAAACATGTCATTTCCAGCGCCGAAAGCAGTAGCCAGCATTCCAGATTTTAGACAAAACACTATTCATGAATAGTAAAATCACTTTTTACTATTCATCCATCATTCTGTTTCCCAATTATGGCCGCATGATTTAATAGTCATCTGCTTTTATCATCTTTCCAGCTCACAGCACAGCCGGATTTTCCGCTTCAATTATCAGCAGTCTATTTAATCAAAGCTTAAGCCTCTATCAATATCCCAGTTCAAAATTTGTAAACACTTTTAATTTTCAAATATCAAGGATGCTTGTGTGCACCAATATCCTTTTCATCAGTTACTTTCTCATTTACTAACTCAATCGTCAGTAAATCATTTGTAAGTTCCAACGTAAATTTTGCAATAAAACTTATTTTCAAATTATATCTGCATCATTATTTTGAATTCATTATTTTCATTATGAAGAATATTTTCATAACAATTGATTTTAAATGGCAAAAAATTCTTACTCATTGTCAATTCATCAAGTATCTCAAATTCAAGGTAAACACCGATCAATCATTTATTCAATTCTTTCTATTTGTTTATAACAGTTGATTTCTGGCATATTTAACCTAGGATATCCTCTTCATCAAATTTCACATAATTCTGTGAATACTCATTTAACAGTTCATGGTATAATTGTCATCATCGTTATTATTTTCATTAGCTCCGCCCCCATTTGTACATATATATATATATATATATATATATATATATATATATATATAAGTGCTTATGTACACTTAAAAAATAGAAAGAGAAAGAACACAATTATTAATTAAATAATTATAAGTATGAATATATGGATTTATGTATAAAATTTTAGGGTAAATGTTGGTTTTGTAATATTTTTTAAACCCATAGATGTTATAAATAATTGGTGGGCCTCATTTTCAAATAAATAAAGGAAGGCTGGGCTTTTTTTCTTGTGAAACCATATTTGCTTTTTCTTCTATCAGAACCATATTTGTTAGGCTTTTACTAATTAGGATGTTAGGTGGCGCTTCCTTATTGGGCAACAATTAAAAACAAAATTGTAAAAAAATGAGGCTTTGTCACGTGGGTGTGGCTCAGTGTATTCTGCTTCCTTGGAAAAATAGCTTTCTTCATGGAGTTGTAGAGTTAAAACAGAGGCATAGCGTTGCTTCTTTCTCACCCATGCCCAAACCGCCTAAGTCTCTGGCGCTCGCCTAGGCACCCCAGTCGCCGCCTAGCACTCTTAGGTGCCTGTCTTATCTCTTCCCCAATTTGCCTCCCGATTTGAGCTGTGTAATGCTTAGGCCAATTTTTTAAACACTGTCTAAAGCAGAGTATATTAGTGCATCTGAGGCAACATCACATGCTACTTGGCTAAGGTTTGTTCTGGAAGACTTTGGTGAGGTGTTATCTATTGCAACACCAATGAATTGTGACAATACTTCAGCCATAGCTATCACTAAGAATCATATTTTTCATCAGAAAACCAAGCGTATAAACAAGAGGTATCATTTCATAAAGGAGGCATTGCATCAAGGAGTGATTGTTTTGGTTCACTGTCCTATAAAGGAGCAAGTTGCTGATATCTTTGCAAAGGCATTAGCAAGAGAGTAATTCACCTATCTCAGAGAACTTCTTGGAGTGAAATCAGTTCACAATTTAAAGGGGGTTGTTAGTGTGTAAATTGTGATCTAATGTGGCAGTTGTAATTCTAGCTCATATTGCTAGAATAATTAGCTAAGTGCTGATTTGGTTGTATCTTTCTTATTTGAGTCTCATTTGTCTTAAGTAAGTAAGGTGCCAAGTGTCTACATCTCATAGGGTGTATGATGGAAGGCTGAGATTGTCTTGATATATTTTAAATACTGCCAAAAGTGTATAACCGTTAGAAGTAGAGTGGTATTCCTTCACTCTATCTCTAGCAAATGTCATGGTGAATGAAAATCTCATAGTCATATTCTTTGTTGCTCTCTCTCTCTCTCCCTCTCTCTCTCTCTTCTCTCTATCATCATCCTTTATTCCTGTACTAGTATTTCATCTAAATTCTGTGTGAATCTATGAAGTCATAGCTCACAGTGAACCATTTTCAGCTTACTCTAACAGTTATCACATTTGAATGCAGCATGAATTGCCACAGATTATGAGAGTTGGCTAGAAACAGGCCAGAGTGGTGACATTTTGCTACTAAACTTGCATTATTATTTGGGACTGGATACTGTGTTAGTAGAGTGTGGCGGATTTTGTTATTTCCGTCTAAATTTGAAAATTTTGTTGTATGATATAGGAAAAAGGGAAAGGGAATATGAGATGATATTGAAGAGGACCTTGCTAAGCATCTGCATTCTTGATCCAAATATCACAATCTCGATTATTGTTCAGATGGGATGTTTTATTTATATGAAAAAAAAATTATGTTTGAAATGGTGTAGGCCGCTTGAGATAATTGTAATGCAATACATGTAATCTGGATGCCTTTTGCGTTAGAGACGTATTTGTTTAATTGGAATCAAACCTTACAATGTACAAACATTTGTTTTGTCTTTCGACGCATATAACTTCGCAGAATCATGTAGAGGATCACATTAAGAATATGTTGATGTTATTTTTGAAGCTGATGATTTTCAATGGGCTAGTGGTGGTAAATATGTTATGAATGTGTAGTTTGCAAGTGTTACAAAGACAGGTAAGAGTTTCTAAGAAGTGTAGCTCTGGTTTTGCCTTTTAAGCCTGTGCTTAGAATAGTCGTGCCAATTTCAACTAAGTTGTGTCTCATGGATTAAATTCATTTCCTTTATGTGTTAATAAAGTTCCATACTGCACAAGGGACAAGTAATTGTTTGTGGTGAATAACCTCGAGGCATATAAGTATATTGTTTGACGTTGCACATATCCAAATGAATAGGTTAGCTTCTCGCTTTCTTCTCTTATCTTCTTTGCGTGTTGATATGAAAGTGTAATTAAGTTGGCTATTTCCTAGCAAATGTAAAGAGTCTGTAAGTTGGTTATTCCTAGTTTTAGGATTAATTGTAACATGCAAAGGTTGGAGCTTGCGTTAAATGAGGAGCATGATTGACTAATGTTACACGGCAAAGCTCTTTTATGGTAAGAATCATTTGCATTCATAAATGATTTGTTTTCCCTATTAAAGATTGATTTGGTGTGGGATTCTAGAAGTCTATACAAATCTGCGTAGAGTCTTAAATAAGGAAGAGGTTTAAATAAGGAAAATCTATTTGTTTATTAGGTAAAAAAGTTAACCTAGTATATAAAGGGTTGTGCTGGGAGTTTTACACGACACCTTTTGCACTCTAATCAAAATCGTGAGATTGTTTTATAAGGTCAAGGGGGAAAGCCAAAAGACTGTTAGGTTCTTAGATTTATCTAGGTGATAGTATGAGAGCATAACACTTCATTCATTCATCATGGAACATTGTGTAAGCTTTGCCTATGAGAAAGATCATCAACCTGCGTGAATCGGTATTCATCCAAGAGAAGGTGAAGAGGGTGCGTTCTACAAGACAAGAATATTTGATCAAGCTCTTTTGTGGTGTAAGACAGTATCAAGTGAGTCTTGTATAAGTCCTTAAGTTTTAGTGAAATTGGTTGTGTGCCTTGAGGTTTTTTCCTCCTGTTTGGAGGGTTTTTCCCTCATGCGAGATTTTGTACAAATACTCTGTCTTCGTTTATTTTTCTTAGTTTGTTGTGTTTTGATTTTTGTTGTGAAGAACCAGGATTGAATCACATATCAATCCTGCATATTGCATTTTAACATCGATCCATCCAGGTTTACAATTACATGATCTAAGTAGAAGTATCTTGACAACTACTTGTATAACTTCTTCCATGAGCCATCAATGCAGCATGTGCTGCCCTGTTGAGAGCAATTCCACCTCTAAAAAGCCCCCTATGCTATAAGAAATTCAATCCCCAAAGTGAACAATAACTCCCTTTAGTGGGTTGGAGGGAGGGGGTGGGAGTTTCTTCACGAGTGACTTCTAACTCTAAATTGCACACATTTTTTTAGTTCTTTGTTCAACGTACCCTTAAATTAGTGGTTTATCCATCCCAATTCAATCATCTACCAAACGAGGTCCATACTCTAAATGATAGCAGGTTTCACTTTGGCTTTAAGATCCATTAATAGTTTCTTCCACTTTTCGCCCTACGTTTCCCTTTCATTATCAGTCATATTCAAAACTGCATGTGAATGCATATATTCCCTTGCCTCCTTCAGAACCTATAATCATTTAACTAGTTCTGGACTGTTGTATATGTAACTCCATGTTCAAGTGGAGCTAGTTTCCCACTTCTGTAACTTGATATGTCTACTCCTGCTCAATATACGGCTCTTTAAACAGTCTTTCATTTAGAAGTCTCTACAGCTTCGTCAGGCTTGTTACTGATACTCGGCATTCATTTCATACGTTAGTTGTGCTCGTAACATTTCTGATACTTGATCTAATCGAGGACTTGTCTATATTTTTCTAGTGGACGGCTATCTTCACTGTTTAGAACAAGAGCGTGCTGCCGCTGCAACTCTCCACATGAAGCTCGCAACCACAACCTCCGATTGATTAATCTAAAGCTGGGTGATTTCACATCTACTGACAGTAAACAACGTAAAGTCTCTGTAGCTAGATTTCACAGCTATACTTGATAATAATGAAACCTTTGTGTGGAAGGGTTCTTGTAATATCTTGAAAAAGTGATCCCTCCACTAGATTTTAGAACACCTCAAGATCAATGTAATACAGTAACTTTCAATATAGCCCCCCGAATAAATTTTGTGATCATAAAAAATAACTGTTGAGAATAACCTTCTCTTTTTCAAGATTTAAAATTATAATTTTTATCTACTGGTGGCCCTCTCAAGGACTGCACACTCTCGAGTATACTCGAGTTCTGCTCAAGTGGTTTAATTTTCAGAAGTCTAAAAAATAAGAAAAAGTTGTTTGAAAGTATTTTAAGATAATTAGAAACACAAGTATTTTTTGAAAAAATAATTTTTTATTAAAAATATGGTAGAAGCCCAAAGTTTTAACATGTCTACTTTTCAAAGTGTCCGTGTTTGACTTACTGAAGATTACATAATTAAGAGCTTCATCATCTTTGTAATTTTCGTATAACTGGCACATCATCTTTGACTTCCCACCGTTGTCAGCCAGTTGGCTTATGTCTACAGCATATTCCAAAGCTTTCTAACCACTAATCAAGGGATTAGGATGTCTGGCCATTTGTAATAGATCATGAGGCCAGAATCAAGTTTCAATTTTTTCTTCAACTTTGCACTAGAGTATTCTCTCTCCCGTTCCACAGTTCCATTTGTCTTTCTCTTCCCGTCTCCTTCCGTTCCACAGCTCCTTGGAATCAGCCGATTCTAAAACACTGAAACCTAGCTCGTTCCTCCAATCCCCTACTAAAAGGTACCCAACAAAGACAACAAGGAAGAGAACCAGATCAGATGGCGGAGATGGGGTTTACCAGTCGGCCATGGAAACCATGAAAATATGGATTGGCCGGAAGCTGCATCAGTTCCTACGAATCTGGATTCATTAAAAAATATTATATCAATTCATTTCCAACTTTTTTTTTTTAACCTTTTCATTTCAAATTAATCATCAATGAAACGAGAAAAATTGTGAAAGAGAGAATGATGGAGAAAAGAAGCAGGTGGAATATACAAAGATTAAGAAAAGAGAGAAAGAAGATGATCAGGTGAAGTCCAAAAAGAAGGTGTTTGAGTTAATATTTGAATATTGGGCTGTAAGTGTGTGGAAGTCCAAAGATACCAACTAAAGAGAGATTTGCCCGACGCCCAAGCATCAAGCCCAGAGACAAATTGGCACCTTCCCATTAATGCATAGGCCATGTGCCTATGATTTAAATGTCAAGTGATGGGGACTAACTCACAATCAGCCAAAAAACACTTTTCAGTGGCAATACAAGTAAAAGCTGATGACTCGCTACCCTTCAAGTGCTTTCAGGCAAGAGCAAAGTCACTGCAGTTGGGCTAATTTGCCTATAAAATGATGAAGAGGCCCCAGAGACAAGGATACTCAACCAATCAAACAAACAAACATACAAGCTCTACTCTCAAGCCAAATTTGCATCTAAAAGCTGTAATCAACTCAGATCTCAATCATTTTCAGGATATCTCCCTCACAAAAGCTATCTTTTGTCTTGTTTAGAAGCTCTGCTATCACCCTAGTGGCGTAGTATCAATTCCCTTATGTAAACTGGTTTACCATCCCTCCCTTTGTAGCACAGAAACCTCTGTAAACTCAAAGAGAAGTGATTGCAAGAGGTTCAACCTTACCAGACAAGGTGAAATCTTGCCCGAAACTCTTTGTTTGCTTTCTGAATTTGTAAATCTATTACTTAATGCATTCTTCAGTATGTATTCAAGTCATATCTACCTGTTTTCCTACTTTAAAAATTTTATTTGTATCTAGATTTGGTCAATTTAATGGATATGCTTTCATTTAAAACCAATCAAGAACCAAACAAATGACTTCAGGAATCTGGACTCCCTCATTCAAATATACAAGACTATGAACTAAAAGTCCTTGGTCACAAGGCAAGAAAAAGAACTTAATGTTGACTTAACCCATCCACGACAATCCTTTAATAACAAGAAGTCCGAGTAACTTAGGGTGCAAGTAATCAACTAAACACAATCTTGTTCTACATTTGCTATACTGAAATAGTAGTGGCACACCTAACACTTTGTTAGTTTTGATTGCGAGCCTCAAGGCCTACACCTAAGGCCCCACAAAAGCACCTTTCAAAACTAACTTTGTCCTCTTCTTCCAGCACATCAGCAAGTAAGAACCCGACTACACACCCAATGTGCCAATCCCTTGGGGAGCTGTGCTGAGAGCCGATGAGCCATCTCCAGAGAAATCTTCGCCTGAACAGAAGGGGCTGAGCTTCGTTTCGCGTGGAAAAAAAAACAAAAAACAAAATGATAATCCTCATCGCACAATTTATTATGAAAGGGTAGGATCGGTTAACCCCCGGATCCGGATAGATAATCTGACAAGGATCCTTACCCTAAATCAATTAATTAATCCAACTATGATAGAGATAAATGTCCAATAAGCAACACTAAACGAAAAGCATTAGACAAGGAAAGATTCTTTTAAGCTCAAACGAATCTTCATCTTTTTTATTTGGTACAATGAAAATGTGGCTCATTTATAACCTAAATATTACGGTTCGAGTTGTAGAAATAGTCTTTTTGCAAAGTAAGGATAAGACTGCATACGATACACATTCCCTCCTTCCGACCCTCGCAAAATGAGGAGCCTTATTTGCTTGAGATCGCCCTTAATGCTATGACAGAGATTAATGTCCATTAAGTAATCGCTAGATATTTTCTTTATACTTAATCCTTAACATTATTAATTAAGATTGGTGTGCTGTCGATTAAGAGTACTAGTGTTGTTTTTAGCTTCTGCCTTGATCTTCCCTCTATTTTTCCTATCTGGTAAAATCGTATGGATCATGTGGCATTTGTCTTGAGGCTCTGACGCCGTGTATCATGTGAATTTAGGGTTTCAAGGTTGTTTGCTTTGTATGTACTTGCTAATAAGACCAAACGAATAACATTAGGGAATATATTAGATACCCTTATACTAAAAATATAACTTTAACCCCTAAAACTTAATTTTCTCCACATAAAACCCGACATAAGTTTTTTACTCGAATAAAACCCATTTACTAGATTCCACATCTAATTATGTTTGACTTAACACATTTAAAATTTTCTGAATGCCTAAAATACCCCTATTTGAATGTTTGATGTACACAATTAATGCCATGAGAATTATAAGGGAGAATTAATAATTTTACAAAAAATAAAAATAAAAAACATTTGTTATAAATTCAGTGCCTAATATATAATAACAATAAAAATGTCTAATATATTGACATGCTTATTTAAGTCACTAAAATTATATTTTACATATTAATGTAGGTAAATTATTTCACACGCATATATAAAAAAATGACTAATATATGTAAAACTTCATGCAAAATAATTTACCTAAAAAAAATGTTATTTGATTCAAATAGGGCACCTACTATTAAAATTTTAAAATGTTAGATTGCTCAAAATAATTTACCCTAACTATGTAAAATACATGAAAAATAATTTACCTACATAATAAACAAACCCAATATATGCAAAATACATGCAAAATAATTTACCTACGTAATAAAGCAATACTATTTTATTTAATACTAATTTACCTACAAAATATTATTAATTTACCTACAATACTAATCATAAATTTACAAATAGGTAAACTAATTACATATAGTAATTTTTTAACATATATGTTAGTATTGCACATATATGTGTGTGTGTGTGTGTGTGTATATATATATTTGAACGTATAGTAGTACTATATACATATAGGTAAATTATATGTATATTGAACTTTTAGTAGTATGATATACTTTTGAATGTATTTATGTGTGTGTGCGTGTGTATATATATATATTTATATATGTTAGGGGTAATAGTATGTGCAATAATTATTTGTTCATTATAATTAAGGTAAGTAATAAGAATTATTGATTTGATTTGAATATTGTGGCACAAGTTGTAAATATTTTGTAATAATAGGTCAATTACTTTTCTATTTGGCAGTCTTTTGCAAATTTGGATTTTATTTTGATGTTTAGATTTAGGTGAATTTTTATGCAGGAAATAAGAGTTGCAAGGGTCTATATCTAAAAAACTCTATATTATATGTATGTATGCATATATATAGTGGTAAGCCGTGGCTCCGAGAGAGAAGGACGCAGAAGAGATATGGCATCTTCATGTATGAGATTTCAACTGAAATGCTCTGCTTTTAAGAAGAAGCCTTCTATCTCTGAATTTTTTTTACATTTTCAATTGGATTTGTGTTGATAGTGTAGGTAGTAAATTCAGGTTTAAAGGGATATTAATTTTTTTAATAAAAAATAATATAAGTGTACATAGTAAGTTATGCAGAAAAAAGGTTATCCATCATATAAAATTTGCTATAGCTTATTTTTAGGTTGTATATGATATTCTATTGTAGTTTTTTTATTCTCATTCAAATTTCAAACTGATTTTATTCCATATTCTCACTAGCAATTTGTAATTCATTTTCTAAAGTTAAGAGGGTCATGTATAAAATTTTCATGCGATCACTTTTTTCGATCATGAGAACTTTTTATAAACTAAAAAATTGCATTAATTAGATATGAATATTTAGATGCATATGTTATGATTTAGGTTTATTCAAATAGGTATATAATTTAGGTGCATTCAAGTAGGTACTAAGATTTAGCTGCTTTCAAATAGATACTATAATCACATATTTAGTTACATTCGGCTAGATATGATTACATATTTAGGTGCATTTGACTAGATACTGTGAATTAAGTGCATTCTAGTAGGTATATATCATGGTTTAGATGCATTTGACTTGGTATATAAACCAATTAAGAATTATTATTTTTTACAATAGATTTGTTAGATTAGAAAGCCAACCTAGTTCGAACCCACACCATGGTGCAAGGGTAACACTCATCTCCACCATTGTGGTAGAGGGCCACTTGCACCAATTAAGAATTTAAAAACAAACAAATATGAAGTTCAATATTTATGATGACGTAGAAATATAATCAAAGGATTATAATTGATATATAATCCAACACATGATTTTAATAGAATTTCAATCTTTGTTAAGGATTAAAATGAAGAAACATATATATATATTTAGTGCTCTATATAGCCCTTAATTTTCACTTTAAATTGTATACTAATTATTGGCACGTATCGTCACATACTTAGTTCTCTTTTGTTTTCTTTTCAATGTTCCAGAGAGCTCCCGGCTCAGAGGAGCTGGCCATTCACGGATTTGACGCAGTAAACCATATATGGAAATTGGAATATTTTTAGGTATTGTGTTGCTTACACTCTCTAACAGGCATAGATCTATCACTGTATGTAAGACTCACCTGTATTAGAAATTGTGAATACAGTGTGTACAGTTAGCATTGCACATTTCATAAATATCATTTAGAAATAATCTAGGACATCAAAATAACAAAATAGACACTAGAAAATTTGATGTGTCACATATTTTCCCCTTGCTCAGCTGATGGAAAGGAGCTAATTCACAAAGTAGATCTCAAACTCAGCAGGAGCAGCTTTTGCCACTTAATGAACTCAAAATCATGCATACTTTGCTTGCAGGTATAATGTACTCATGGATTTTCCTCTAACTTTTGACATAAACAGACTCGTTAACGGAGGCCTGTAAGTGATGCATCCTTCATAGTTCCACTCTACAACTTCTGATTATATCCCCATGAAAACATGCATGCAATGTTCTTAAATATATTGCTTGATGTGATGGTTTTGATATGCAGATTATTAGAGTACAATCATGAAGGATATGCACGAATCGGTGCGATGCCACGCTACGGCAATGCAGATTCAATACACTGGTTTAAAGTTGAACCCAATTGCACATTTCACATAATCAGTAGTTTTGAAGATGGTGATGAGGTAACCTAAATAAATTGGCAATTTTATTTGAATTTCCACTATTTTGGAGGAATAATAATCCAGTAATTACTATTTGTATACATAAAACTGAGATGCATTTTTTGACATGCTGTTTAATAGAGGTGGGTCGTTCCGTTGTATGTGAGACCACTAATATTAGAGTGTATATCAGCAAATGAGTCATTTTTGTGAGTCTAAAGCTTTGCTCGTAATAAGCAGTAGACTTCTAATTAACTTGTAAGCCAAACCGCATTTGGTATCTAATTTTTGTTTGTTGGATGAGCAGGCTGTAGTGTGGGGTTGTAAAGCTCTGGACTCAATTATACCAGGACCTGACATGGCATCGACTCAATTTGGATTGTTGCCAAGAAAATTTAAGCCTACAAGTCCAAGTAAAGAAAAGGATCATGATACTATCTCATCAGTTGACGATGGAAACTTATTTTCTCGTGCTTATGCATGGAGATTAAACATGCAAAGTGGGGAAGTCAGTGAGAGATATCTCACTGGAAAATGGTTTTGTATGGATTTTTCCATGATCAATGGAGCTTTCTCCGGCGTTAAAAATAGATATGGCTATGCCCAAGTGGCTGATTCCGTCGCAAGCTCTGCCTCAGGTAATTAGGGTTAATCTTTCCCAAACAATAACTTAACTGCACTCTCTAATTAAATTGCTCTTTCTCAGACCATTAATGGTTATCTATGGCGGTATGTCTCTCAGGCATGCTCAAATATAATGGTCTAGCCAAGCTACACTTTGAAGAACCAGCTGATGTTTCTTTGGTATAATCAATTAGGCCTGGACATGTTTTCATTATAATTTTTCTCCTGCAATTTTATGCATGAATATGTGACTAACATTCTTTATTATTTTATTTCATGGATTACTAGAGAAGTGAAGGCCAATTAGAAGAGGCAATAAAGGTGGAAACTCACATATATGTTTGAGGAGAACAGCTTTTGCACTGGAGCTTCTTTTGTCCCAAAACAAGGGGGTTTTGAAGAAGATGATGGATGGCTGATCACTTTTGTTCACAATGAAGATACCAACATATCTCAAGTAAGTCGATCAGTCTATAATAATATTTGAAGTCTTGTTTTGAGAAATTTTGTTATTTTGTTTAGATCGATTCACATTTGTATCCGTTGAAGTGCTAACTAGTTAGTATAACGTAATATATTTTCCTTTTACGTTTATGTGATCGAGACAAAGATGTTTTCCAATGAGCCTGTTGCCAAAATTACATTGCCCTGTAGTCCATACGAATTTCATGGAGCCTTCATGCCAATCTCATCACCTACTTAGGATTAGTTTGGTATTATTATGCTTTTTAAAAATATGCTCTTATTGTGTTGTCATAATAAACTGTTGCAAAATAAAGCAGTTGTTTGATTAGTAAACTCTAGTTGTAAAGTGCTTGTAACAACAACAACAACAAAAAATAAAAATAAAAAAAAATTGAAAAAAGAAAACCAGTGTGAGGTTTGGTAAATCTTTTATAAAAGTGTTGTGGTTGTGTGAAGTGATTGAAATAAATATGATCGTGAATTTTGGATTATTGTTGCTGAGGAAAATAATTTGATAGAGAATGACATAATTCTATTAGAGAAATTCTTGGTATGTTACAATGTGATGCATATTGTGACTATCTTGGCAAATTACACAAATACTCCTAATTTAATATGGAGAGTCAATGAAGAATGAATTGTCTAACGGTTACAATAGATAATTGAGGAATGAATGGCCTTCACACTTATACATATGAACCCGACTGTCACATTGTGGGCTCAGCAATCTCACTGAGGGTCTTAAGGTGAAATTTAAGTCCTTATCTGCATATATAAGATATCTGTGATGCCTCACGTCTAAGAACTATTTGCATACTACAACCATAAGCTTTGTGACACTTAACATGTGGTAAGCTTCCATACGTTTAACCTTCTTGGACAGTCAGTGTTCAGTGAACTTGTCCAACAGACAAGCACCTGTATATCCATCATGTGTCCAGCACGTAGGGTGGAAAAAAAATCCCGATCCAAAATAAAAAATGTCCCAAACCGAAATTCTCAAAATTTTCGGGATGCTATCCCGAACCGATCCCGAAATTTTGGTATGGGATTTGGGATTGTCTCCTCAATATTTCGGGAATACCATACCAACCGAAAATATATATTATTTATATATATACATATATTTTTTTTTATATACATATATACTGTATATATATATATATATATATATATATATGTTTTTTTTTTTTAATTATAGTTAGAGTTAATTTTAACCATTGGATTGATTCAAATTGATCTGTGCCATCCATTCATTGTTAGGGTTCTCCAGTGTTCTCTCTCCATTGTTCGTTCATAACTTTCAATTCAATTAAAGCCAACCTCCCTCCCTCAGCCACCAAGCCCTCTCCTCTCTATCTCAAATTTGAAGCTCAACTCCGGTCAGTCACGGGCCCACCACCACACCATACTATTACTATCATCTCCGACTGTGGAGCCTTCTTTCACCACACAGGTTAAAGACTTTTAAAATTTTCAATTGGCAACTATAATTTCTGGTTGTTCTGGAATTTTTTGATGTTAAACTGAAGTAAATGCAGAGATGTGAAGAATTTTCTTGCCCGTAGGTTCCCGATAGTTATATATGTTGTGCAGACAAACCTATTAACACAGAGAAGCTATAAACAACGAAGGATACCAGAAACGAAGAAGAAGATGAGAAGAGATAGAGAGGAAGAAAGAGAGAATGTATTAATACTTTCAGAAATTCTTACAATGCTTTCTTACCTCAAATGAGAACCCTATTACTCCTTATATACCCATAAGGACTAATTACAACAGTACCCTTCTACCTGTATTAACTAACCCATCTTCTAGATAATGCCATGTGGCAATTCTGTTATATTGGTTATTACTCCCCCCTCAAACTGAACATGGATCTGCCAGGTGAAGTTTGAAATAGCTAAACACCTAAAACGGGATCTAAAACTGGACCTGAAACAGCAAGAGCAAGGTGTCGGCAGTGCTTTACAAACACAGGACCATGCAGGCCTTTGGTGAATACATCTGCAACCTGTTCTTCAGTAGGTATATATTGGACAAGTAAATCACCCCGTTGGACCTTTTCACGAACAAAATGATAGTCGGTATCAAGATGTTTGATCTTCGAATGAAAGACAGGATTGGAGCTTAGAGCTAAAGCACTCAGATTGTCACAGTAAAGTACTGGAGGCACCAAAATTTGCTGATGCATGTCTTTGAGAAGAGATCGAATCCAAAACAAATCAGCTGCAGAATGTGCTAAAGCTTTGTATTCAGCCTCAGTAGAGCTGCGAGATACTGTGGATTGCTTCTTAGACTGCCATGAAATGGGATTATCGCCCAAGTAAATCACAAAACCAGTTATTGAACGTCGGGTATTTATGTCGGCTGCCCAGTCCGAATCAGAATAGGCCAGCAAATTGAAATCCAAGCTCTTTTTGTAATGCAAACCATACTCAAGTGTTCCTTTCAGGTACCGTAAAATGCGTTTGACAAGAGTCATATGAAGATCAGTCGGAGAAGTCATAAACTGACAGACCATGTTAACAGCCTGAGCAAGATCTGGCCGAGTAAATGTCAAATATTGGAGAGCCCCGACCAAACTTCGATAATGACGTGGGTCAGAGAGAAGAGCACCTTCTTGTTCAAGTAATTGGGCATGTGGTTTAGACGGTGTGGATGTAGGTTTACATGTCTCCATTGCTGCCTTCTTGAGGAGATCTTGAGCATATTTCGATTGACTGATAAACAATGAACCATCTTCTTTATACTGAATCTGCAACCCCAAGAAATAAGACAATCTGCCCATGTCTTTGAGATCAAAGACTTCTGCAAGGTCACTGATCACTGCTTGAACTGTTGTAGGGTTGGAACCAGTGAGTATAATATCGTCTACATAGAGCAATAAGATAACAATATCCCCTTTATCTACTTTAACAAATAAGCTTGTATCAGATAAGGAAGTTGTGAAACCAAGGGATGGAAGATAATTCGTGAACTTCGAGTTCCAGGCTCTCGGGGCTTGTTTCAAGCCATATAGAGATTTAATGAGTTTACACACATAACTTGGACAGGAAGGATCCACAAATCCTTGAGGTTGCTGCATGTAGACCTCTTCCTCGAGATCACCATGCAAAAAAGCATTTTTAATGTCTAGTTGTCGCAGATTCCAACCAAGCTGTGCAGCTAAAACAAGAATTAATTGAACAGTAGTGTGTCTGACCACAGGACTGAAGGTCTCTGAGTAATCCAGCCCGTGTTCTTGAGTGTACCCCTGAGCAACTAACCGAGCCTTATACCTTGATATTGTTCCATCTGGATGTTTCTTTATTTTATACACCCATTTGCTACCTACAATTGTTCTGTGAGATGGAGGTGGAACTAGAACCCATGTACCTTGAGCCTTTAATGCATCATATTCTTCTTGCATAGCATGTTGCCATTCAGACTTACACGATGCTGCCCTAAACGTTTTAGGTTCTTCAGGTTCTGTGATATCAACTAGGAATGAAAACACTCCAGGACATGCACTAGTAATCGAACCAGAGCAGGACATATCAGAGCAAGACTCTAGTATTTGTAATGAATTTAACTCAGGGAAAGTGGCCAAATGAGCTGCATAATTCTTTCTTGAAATAGCACCTGTTTGTAACCGAGTTTGAATCCGAGGATGAAGTGGTTGATGTACAGGTAAGACATGTGAATCAGTGCTAGATGAATGCTCAGACAAAGGTAATAATACCTGAAGTTGAGTAGGATCGAGGACAGGAAGCAAATGAGGTGGAGTTGGTGTATCACTTGTTGTAGAGTAGGAACCATGAGATGTTGATGCTAAAGAGTCTTCACAAATGTGATTCTGTGACAGCTGACCGTGCTCAAATTGACCCCTTGTAGACCTCATGGGAATAGGAAATGGTATAACCACAGAGTTAGTTTGATTGACTGTCTCAGCAGATGCCATACCACTGTGAGAAGGCCCCAACCTTGCTGGAAATATTGACTCTTCAAAAATAACATGCCGTGATATAATGCATTTCTTAGACTGTTGATCATAACATATTACTCCCTTATACCCCATTGCATAGCCTAAGAAGATACACATTTTAGACTTAAACTGCAATTTATGATTGTTATACGGCTTGATCCATGGAAACACAGCAGTTCCAAAAATTCTTAAGGACTGTACCTCAGGCACTTTGTTGTATAGTAGCTGATAGGGAGAACTAAAAGACACGGTTTTACACAGCATTTTATTAATCAGAAAAACTGCATGAGCACAAGCAAAGTACCAAAACTCACTACTTAAACCAGAAGCATTTAACAAAGTGAGAGCAGTGTCCACCACATGTCTGTGTTTCCTCTCAGAAATCCCATTCTGTTGAGGTGTGTAAGGACAAGAAATAAACTGCAGAATGCCTTTGGCAGCCAAAAAGGACGTAAACCGCTTGCTAGTGTATTCACCTCCACCATCTGTTTGCAAACCTCTAATTGTTAACCCAAACTGAGTATGAATGAAAGCATAGAACTTGAGAAAAATTGCAAACACATCAGATTTGTTGCACATGGGAAATATCCAAGTAAATCTGGTATATTCATCTACAAAAAGTACATAGTATCGAAAACCTTCCACAGATTTTACAGGTGTTGGACCCCAAACATCGGTATGAACTTTCTCAAAAGGAACCCTACAACTGTCATTTCTAACAGGAAAAGGTATCCTAGACATTTTACCCCTAATACAAGAAATACAAGTAGTATAAGTCTCATCTAACTTGTGTAAAACCTTAGATTGCCTTAACATTGCAGCCACAATATCATGTGCAGGGTGTCCCAACCTTTGATGCCAAATATCTGATTTCACCAGTTTCCCCAAGTAAGCCACTGGATCTCTGGTAACAAACTTGTGCCCTCTAGAAGCTTTAACCACTGGAATCTGAAACAACTCTTCTGGTTTACTCTTTCCGTGATACACCACCTCCCTTGTCTTCTTGTCCTGCACAAAAAACTCACACTCATCACATATAAACCAACTATTATTATCTGCACACAATTGTTTAACTGAAAGAAGATTTCTGGCAATATTCGGAACATGAAGAACTTTACTGAGAACAAGAGAATGATCAAGAGTATGAATTGCAGAGGAACCGATATGCTTAATTGGTAGACTTGAACCATTACCAATGGTTATATTATCAGACCCTTGATAAGGAGCCACTTGATTTAATGCATTTATATCTGCAGTCATATGGTGTGAAGCACCTGAATCCACAATCCACAAATCCTGAGGAGGAGCCTGAGATGTTTGTTGTGCATTCATGGCAGATAGTGAGGCTGGAGGTGGCTGACCTTGATATGTGTAGTTGGCCCGATGAAAACAGTCAAGCGCAGAATGTCCTCTTTTCCCACATATCTGACACTCCATAATGAAACCAGCTGGTGTATTCCCTGTATTTCTGTGAAAACAGTTCACTGCAGTATGACCTCTTTTATTGCAGATTTGACACTCAACTACAACATTTGTTCTAGCTTCTGTACCAGACCACGACCCAGTAACATTCTGAACTTGTCTTGTCCCTGAAGAGTAAGGACTATTTCCACCATAAAACCCTCGTCCTCTGAAATTATTACCAGTTCTATAGTTGCTGCTATTATTCCTGAATTGACCACCATTTCCAGCCCTGTAACCCCCATTGTAAGTCTGAGATTTGAACCCATGCTGCTGACCAGAATGAGAGTGAGCTACAAAACCATATCCACAAGATTGATCATGATGCCCTGGAGGAAAAGTATTTGAACCAAACATCTGGGACTCCACACCATGTTGAGGAGCATTATTAAATGAACCCTGTGATTGCTGAACAATAGTGCCTGCTGTAGTAGCAGGTATATGAGCATGGTGTTGAGAATTTGACGAAGATGCACCACTCGAAGATCCACCTCCATACATGACAGAACCCAAACTAGTATTCTGCCCAGACTGAGAACCCTGAACAAAAAGAGCAGCCATATTCTGAGGCAGCAGATTCATTTCCCCTTTAATCTCCTTTTCAGTTCCAAGTAGTTGAGCACGAAATTCCCTTAAGGTAATGGAAGATTCCCGTGCCAAGATAACTGTGCGAATAACACCATATTCCTTAGGTAAACCTGCCAGCCCAGCAATGATAATATCATTGTCAGAAACTGTCTCCCCTGCAGCCATTAACTGATCTCTGATATTCTTCAAACGCAACAAGTATTTATCAATGTTATCTGCCCCCTTCTGAATCGTATGCAACTCTGTTTTCAAATGGTTAACCCGAGACTTCGAAACAGAAGCATATCTTTCAACAAGATTTGACCATGCTTCAAAAGCAGTCCTGCACCCCAAGACATACTCCATTGCCTCATCTGTTAGTGTAGCAAGTAGCAGACTAATAAGAGCCATATCAGTAGACTCCCAATCAAGAAACGCTGTGGTAATCTCCCTTGTAACACCAGCCTCTGGACTCACGGCATACTTTGATGGACAACCAATCGTACCATCAAAATGACCAAACAATTTGTACCCTTTAAGAACCGACTGAAACTGAAAGGCCCATTTGGCAAAATTATCATCTCGAAGTTTTATAGTCAGCATACCCAACAAATTCTCAATCTTGAATGAAGAAGACGCCATTGAAAAGAATTCAATCAACCACAACTCTGAGCAAACCAAAAAATTACCAAACAAGGAACACACAACTGACTTCGAAAAATTCACAAAACAATACCCAAGTAAGGAGAATGACACTCCAAATCACAACCCAAATTGCACACTGCGACTAAAGACACCAAACCAAGAGATTGATACTCCAATATAACACAGCACAGGAGATTGAAACTCCAAGATTCATAGAAAGAATGGCACTTTCTTGTTTTAATCGACAAGTCCCAGAGAATGATACTCCAAGGAACAAACACAGCTCAGGAGATTGAAACTCCAAGATTCATAGAAAGAATGACACTTTCTTCTTTAAAACGACAAGTCCTAGAGAATGATACTCCAAGGAACAAACACATAGAATAACAAGAACATAAATCAACACATCAAGATTCTACCAAAAAACCCCAAATCTTCGCTTTAATCGAATTCCAACAAATTGAATCACAGCCCCAAGAAAGAAACAAATACACCTGATTCGCTGACCAAATCTCCTAAGAACGCCGTTCCAGATAACCACCAAACACCTAATCTTCGAGCACCCAATCTTCAAGATAGCACCCAAACCAGCGGAAGTCTTCACCAGAACCGAAAGTGGCGACGAGCCTAAACCGGCGATGATACCATATTAACACAGAGAAGCTGTAAACAACGAAGGATACCAGAAACGAAGAAGAAGATGAGAAGAGATAGAGAGGAAGAAAGAGAGAATGTGTTGTGTTTCTCCATTTTTGTTTACTTCCATTCCACGGAGAAGTCACAATTAAGTTGTATATTATCAGTATGATTTTAAAGTTTGTGTGGTCCTCTCTTTAGGAGCACCGTGGTTGAATTATGTGCTTTAATTTACACAGATTTGAGAGATTTAATCACGTATGTATCATTGTTTTCTCCATTTGTAGGTTACTCTTCTTTTCCAAAACTCAGAAACTTCATCACACAATGGAATGCAGTAGCAACAATAGGAATTATAAAGGTGTAGATTTTAAGTCATGTTTTCTCCACAATTTTTTGCTTATTCATATATACTTTTCAACTTTCTAAGTTGTCTTTAATGCTTTAATAGGTTTTCTTCAATTTTTCTCTGCTTATTTGTCTTGAATATTTTAATAGGTTTTCTTCAATCCTGAGATTTATAGCACCAATTGTACCATTCCGTTACCCGCTGTAATTGACTAGTGTATTCGGTTTGCTCCAATTGACACTAGGAGGTCTTTGTATAAAGTGAAGTTGGCCTTGAATTGAGCTTAACGAGATAGGTCCTCGGGTTGAATTGAGGCTTTTTAAGGTTAGTACTCTATCTTCATTGTTGAGAAATTTGTGCTTCTTGCAAGGATATAGCACGTGTTTCATTTTACAGTTACATGCTTGTGTTGTTTATGTCGTATGGACATTAGTTAGATATGAATAAATATGAATTATCTTTATGAATAGATATGAATTCTCTTTAATTGTTTTCTTTTTATGAAGAGCACCAACAAGAAGGGGAAGGGGTCAGCAATCAACAACAATAAGCATGGTAAGGGAGCGACTACAACCATCAACAAGATCAAGGGGCCGAAAGCGCCAACAATCTTCATGAACTTTAAGCTTTTCTTTTTGCTTTTGGTTTGTAACTTAATTTATTTTGAAACTTTGGCTTGTAACTAATTTTTTTTGCTTTTGGGTTTGTTACTTAATTTATTTTTGTTGCATGCATGTGGAATGTTGAATTTAAATAGTTTGATGGTAGAATATATTTGAAGAACAATTCATAATTTCATATTTCAATTAGGGCTCTATGACTACACAGATTGGTATGTATGAAGTAAAATGCTCAAAATAGATTGCATTGGTGGCTCAAAATAGTTTGCACAAACACACATATGACATATTTGTATGTATGACAAATTAGTATTTATGAAATTGGGTTGACAATTTCAATCTAAAAGGCTAAATTTAGCACAAAAGGCCAATATGTTAAGTTTCAAACCAATAGCCCAAAAGCCCAAAATAAAAATTTAATCCTGATTTATCCCGAAATATTGAAAATATTTTGGGATTCCTGAAATTTTGGTTTGGGATTGGTCTTCAAATTTCCATCCAGAAAAATTTTGATTTGGGATTTGGGATACTAGTTTCGGTTCGGTATCCCATACCGAACTAGCTCTTCCAACACGTATAGCACAAGACTATGCTAACCTTGATGCGGAATACACCGACTTTTCGGATAATTAATGTCCAGTAGATTTCCAAACGGCTAGGAACTTTAAGAACTAAGTGACTATGGAATACAAGTCTCCCTGCTCTAAATTCATTTACAACATTGCTTCCATACCAAACTGACACATCTCAACCCAGTATGTCCACGTGTCCATCCGAATCATGATGTGCTAGCTGACACCTGGAGAGTAACGAAGCCATTAATTCTGCTTGACGTGCAAAAGTGTGAATAAATTTAAACTTTGATTAAATAAAGTAGAGTGTACAATGTGATTGGGTGGAAACCCTTATTACAAAATATGAAGTTCAAAGCATAGCATAGAAAATAAAGGTACCATAAAGGATGATTATTCTTACAGAGATAATCCACTTTGACCATAGTACTGTCAGCTACTTCCACTGAATCCTCATAGTCCCACGAGCTCAATTTCTATGTCCTAAAAGGGACCAAAAAAAAAAAAGACTGAGTGGGCCTATAAAATAAAGTTTTCTAAAAACCTTATCGAAAACATGTAACCCTCGATGTAAAACAAGTATATAGTTTCTTAAAGTAATAATATAATAATATATAATAGGGAACCTTACAACACAAATGAGTTAAAGGATATAGGGTGCTACTACGAAATATCTCAAATCACTGTCATAGAAAAATCCATGCTCATTACTTAATGAAGGCACACAAGTCATGTAGAAAGTAATAATGTGAATAGGCTGGGTGTAAAGGTTTCACATTCTAGTACTACACCACGTGAAGTTGTGCTAGTCCCCTCACATACATGTATGTCAACACCCTAAGGGGATTTGTACCACTTCCTAAGGGGGAACAAGTTGGCACCTACTCTGTATCCAAAATGAATGTGAACTACACGTGAGCTCGTCCTGCACTCGGACTAGTACAATAAAAGGCACCAGTGCAATCATGTAATAATGAGCATATATAATATAAAGATGTTAGGCCACGGGTTTATGCTCACAATAAATATAATAAATGTAAAGTGTATGAAAATCTAACTGTAAGCTAAACATGGCTATCTCATCATGGTATGTAAAAGTAGTTAGCAAGAAAACCATAAATATATATATATATATATGTTTATTTATTTATATATATATATATATATTAAGCTAATTATAATTATGTAATAAACCTCAGTTCCTCCTAATTTGCTCAAATATGGAATTTAGAAACAATTGAAATTGAATTTGAAAAAAGCGGAGCGTTTGAAATTTTCTCCAAAAATCTGGCGAAATCTATTCAAACCAACAACCTTGAACCAAATCGACCCGACCTGAATCCATTTGGATCCGACCCGAATCCACTTCAGAATTTGGAAGGACTATTTTAAGGTATATTCCCTTAACTTTCAATTAAATTTAACAGAATAGTCACTGTTAGTTTATCGAAGTTGAATTTTTCAAAAAATCGCTCGAGATCCTACTTAGTGTATTTCAATTAAATCTCATGGACTCATTCATAACATATTATCACTACAATATAAAGACAAACATATGAATGAATAAAATTACCAATAGTAATTATTTAATTTGGAGTACTTACATAATATCCAATAATTTTTAGGGCATAACTCCAACATAAGAACACTCCAGTCACACTAAGATAAGGATTTTTTTAATCCCAAAATCTCTTTGTCATCTTCCTTAGGACAAAAATGGTCTTTCTTAGGATTCAAAGATTGAACGACCATCATATTACTAGATGACTTTGCTTCTAGGAAGTTAAATTGACGTAACACTTTATGAGTGTAGTTTGATTGGAGGACTAAGATCTTGTTGTCACGGTGCTCAATATGCAGATTGGTACAATAGGTCCAACCTACATTCTTCATCTCAAATTCCATCTTCAAGTGCGTAACAATCATTGGTATCTCTTCTAGAGTTCCAATAAGGTTCATGTCATCGACATATATTGCAATTATCGCAAAATCAGAATTGGTGGTCTTAATGAACACGCATGGGCACAGTTTCGTTGTTTACATATCTTATTCCGATCAAGTACTCACTTAGGCGTTTGTACCAAATTTGTCATATTGTTTCAAACCATATAGCGAACACTTCAACCTAATTGAAAATGTGTTCCATGGTCGAGCATATGCACTGATTCTGGTATTACTAGTCCTACTGGGACTTTCATATAAATCTCGGTATCTAGATCCCTATATAGATATATAGAGACCACGTCCATAGGTTATATACTTGGTCTTTCGGAAACTACTAAACTGATTAAGTAACGGCATTTAATAACATGTATTACGAGAAAATACGTCTTCTCATAATCAATCCTAGGGCGTTGTGAGAAACCTTACGCCACGAGGTAGGCCTTATACCTTACAACCTCATTATTCTCATTACGATTCCTAACGGATACCAATTTGAAGGCTATGGGTTTTACGTCTAAGTGTGTTGGAACGACTGGTCTGAACATGCAACGTTTTGCTAATGAATCAAGTTGAACATGGATTGCCTCTTCCCATTTTGGCTAGTCGGATTAGAGTTATGCTTCAACAGATCGTGGTCCAATGTCATCGCTTTTTACTATTTCGGTGGCCACCGCATAAGCAAATACATCATCAACGATGATCTCGTTATGTTTCCACATGTCTTCCAAACAAGTGTAGTTGACATAGATCTTAAAGTTCTCGGAATCGGTATTCTTAGGTCTTGCGTCCAAGACACTTCCGTGATCTAAGACAATGTCAAGTTGTGGAACGGATGAGGCAGCGACAGAAAGACCAACACTCCTGATGTCTCTTCATGTGCCGTTGCTCTTCTTTTTTTTTTAGGAAGCTTATCCTTCGAACCAAAGGATCTGCCTTGCTTCAAGGAGGTGACACGAGACTGGTTAGCTGCCAATATCGTTCTTCGTTCGTCTGAAATGACATATTCGTTAGGAAAATGATGTTCGACATGGACGATTTTAAGAACATCAATCCTTGCAGACATTTGCTACAGGAATAAGTGTGCAACAAAGAGTATAAGTAGTGCACCTCTGCTTTCGCTTTTTAAGCCTGTGCTTGGAAAAGCATCTGCCGATTTCTAAGTTATGTAGACCATTTATATATGTAGTTTCTCCAACCGATAAGATGAATAGTTATGCTAATTTTAAGGAAGGAAAAATAAGTAATTGAATGTACGTTACCCTGGTAGGCACGATCAAGTACATATAGTGTTGAATACCTATACTAAATGCTGATTTTGTTTGAAATTGTGTCAACTGAGTAATGTAGGCTCCCTTTTCTTGTATATCTTCACGTATGTAAATTGACCTTATGTCCCTGGTAACTAAGTCAGTTTCTACGGCAAGTTGTCAATGATAATAGTGCTGCATCCTTAAAGGGTTTACATTTATGTTACATTAGAATTTTAACAGTTTTAATAGGTATGTTGGAGTTCCATTTTGACATTTGTTGAACTTTTGTTTTGCAAGTTTATACTTTCTCTGTGTGTGTGCCTTCATGATGCAGGATTTTCTCCCTACGTATCTTCTTTTCTTCTCTGTCTGATTCATCTAAATTCTCTTAGGCCTATCTCTTTTATGTCATCTAGCTCAAAATCCTAATTTCTGGTTACTCGTTCTACATCACTCTCTTTCTCCGTGGTACTAAATAGATGGGATTATGACCCCCCCCTTGGAGGCTAAATAAGTTAAAAGAAAAAAAGGGGCTACTGATTTCTTTTTCAAAGCTCAAGATGCACAATTCTCGCGAAAACGATTAGTGGATGTTCCGTGGATTAAATTCATTTCCTTTACGTGTTAGTAAAGTTCTATACTGCACAAGATAAAAAGACAGACCTTTAATTTTAGAGTCAATGACCTGACAAAGTTTTTCATTCTTTCTCATACATTCACTCATAAATGTTCTATCATCTTAAAAGTGAGATTAAAAACACATGAAAAATAAATGTTTTATCCTCTTAGTTTATGTGGAAGAGAGTGTTAATGTGAAAAGCGTTACCGAAAACATGATCTGACTCTTGAAGACAATATATCAAGCCAAATTCCAATGCCATTTTCTTTGGTAGTTGATGAAAATTGAAGGGTTTTATTGTTAAAAAACGTGCAAGGTTCTACAACCTTGAAACATAACTCCCTTTATTTTTCATTAGGCTCTTATTTTGGGGTAAGTAAGGTCATCTCCAACTGACACGGGCAAAAGGCCATAGGACAAAATATAACCCATTCTAACATGAAAGCCGTCTCCAATCGAAGGCTAGGCCAAAGGGTTGTGGGCCCCATCGGGCCATAATTCATCCACCAGGCCAACCAGCCAGCCTGTTTGCACCAGCCCAAACCCATGCTAGCTAACGTCAGGTTATTGTTGGATTTGAATTTTTTTTTTAGATGAAATTTAAAAAAATAAATACCTAAGTCATTTGTACACCATTTCTCACCTCATTTTCACCATTCCATACTATATTTCTCATTTTATATCAATTCTTCACCAATGTTTCACATCCTTTTTATTATATAAAGATAAGAAATCTGAAAGTTTATTCATTTAGCGACAAGTGGCACTCAAAATATGTTCGAAAACCTTATTTTAATATGGCAGTTTAATTCAATTAACCATATTAATTCAATTAAAATAATAAATTATTGAGAGGGCTAAAAAATAGCCCCATTCGGTTGGAGATGAGTTTTTTGTCAAACGGGCTATGTTTTAACTGATAGCCCTTTGGCCCTCTCGGTTGGAGATGGTATAAAATATGGCCTGGCATTGTTTATGAAAAAATAATTTTTTGCAAGGCTATAGCGATAAACATGGCCCTTTGGCCCCTTTCTGTTGGAGATGACCTAATACTTGAAAGACAAATGTGTTTTTGAAGTAATATTTATGTGATAATAGAGTATGTAAATAATAATTTAGTATTATGTTTTTCATTTTATTATTTGTTGATTTTAAATATTTTTTTTTTAATAGGTAACGGATCGGTTGATATTACCTATTCATTTTAAAAGGTGTTACACAACACGACTTATTAAGATATCGGGTATGACACAAATGCCAGGTCTAGTGGGTCCTCGCATCAGAGTTTTTTAGTTTTTTTTCTTGTTTAATTTTTTATGTCTTTGACAAATAATAGATTTTGTTAGATTAGATATTAGATTAGCTACCGACGGGATTCGAACTCACGCTATCATGCAAAGGCTCAACACCGTTCCACCATTGTAGTAAAGGCCACTTGCAGATTTTTTTTCTTATCATATTAAACTTTTTATTCTGTTTATTAATGTTATGGGCATCTTCATTATATAAGCTATTACGTTGTTTATTGTTAAGAAAAAATTTGGAAAACCGTTAAAGGTCCCTCATAATTTGTGTGTGAAGAAAGCCAAACTTGGTTTGGTATTGAGGTGATTATGAAAAAAGCTGGTATCAAAAAAAGCTAGGAGCTGTTTTTGTGTTTGGTAAACATCCAGCTTCATAGTTTTGGGTGAAAAAAAGCCAAAAACAAGAAGCTGCAAAACCCAGCTTTGAAAAAACTGGCTTTTTTTCACATCTGTTTTACATAAAAGTTTATCAAACACTATAATACTGTTTTTTTTTTTTCAAAAGCACTTTTACAAAAAAGTTTACCAAACATTCTGCTGCTTTATTTCACAGCTGCTTATTCTCACAACACAGCAGAAGCAGCTTTTTTTCAAAGCACAACAATACCAAACCAGCCCTTAATTCTACAGCACACTCCAAAGCTTTCAACCACTAACCGAGAAGCATTAGACACGGAAAAATACTTTTAAGCTCAAACGAATCTTCATGTTTTTTTTTTACTTAAACAATTAATTAATCCAATGCTATGACAGAGATTAATGTCCAATAAGATACTTTCTTCATACTTATCCTTACGATAATTAATTTATTTTGTCTTGAGGCTAAGACGTTGTGTATCATGTGAATTTAAGATTTCAAGGTTGTTTGCTATGTATGTACTTGTTTGCTTTGTATGTATTTGCTAATAGGACCAAACCAAAGACACCATGGAATCTATTCGATATATTATATATGTATGTGTGTATATAGTTGTAAGCGGTGGCTCTTAGAGATAAGGACGCAGAAAGAGAGATATGGCTTCATGTATTCCATTTCAACTGAACTGCTGTTCACTTAAGAAGAAGCCTTCTGCCTCTGAAAATCTTTATCACTTGAAGAGCACCCTCTCCTCAGCTTTCATGGTGACTAGTGTACTTGATCTCGTTCAATTGTTCAAATGCATATGTGTGTGTGTCTTATAAACATTTGGGTTCTTTAGAGAAACCCTTACAACACTTATTTCCTTCACAAAAACTCATGTCATTTTAAATATCCAAATAGAACCCAAAATTTAAACAAAGTATTTTTTAGGATCAGCTATTACATTTCTTTTATTTGTTGACAACCATTGTAGGTAAATTATTTTGCTTGTGTATATGTATTAGGCACATTTTCTTATTATTATTTTTATGCAAAATGTAGGTAATTAATTAGTTTTTAATCAAGAAAATTGTTATTTAGACTCCAAAAATCTCATTTGGCAATAAACTTTCTGTGACATCCCACATCACCCAGGGGAGTGATCCTTAAATATATATTCTCATCCCTACCTAGCACGAGCCCAAAAGGCCTCGTGCTAGGTAGGGATGAGAATATACATTTAAGGATCACTTCCCTGGGTGATGTGGGATGTCACACTTTCTATAATTAGAAAGAAAAATACACTTGTGAGGAATGTAGAATGAGATTTTTGGAATGCTAATAACAGTTCCCATAATTAATTAACTAAAAACATTTTTTATTTTGCAGATAAATTATTTTGCACGTATTTACTTAAATTAGGCATGTTTTGTTATTAGAGGTGTCTTGGTATTTATATTGAAAATATGATTTTACCCCTTTAAATTCAATTTTTTTTTATTTTTTTTTTACATAAAACCCACAATAATAAATTTTTATTACAAAAACCCGACTATTAGGCTCCACCTAAGCGAATTACCTATTCGAGATTGTGTATAATATTTAATATTTTTCAAATTCCCCGAATTACTCTAAGTTAAGTCATTATAGCATTTTATGTTGATATCAAAATTAAAATGGAAAACTTGTTTATTTGCTTGTAACGTGTGTAATTGCTTTGAAATTTTAATTGATGTAGGAATGGAAATTCAAAACGTTTTTTATTCAACAATAAAATTTCAGATTAATGTACCCTATTGATTTAATAAAAAAACCATGTTTTTGTATTCTTTAAAATATGTATCTAGTATGCTTTGTTTTATTTTTCGAATATCAATGTACCTCCTTTTTTTTTTTTTTTTTTTATGAAAAGATTAGTGTACCTATATTTTAAGTAAATTATTTTGAATGCTACTAGACCCACCCATTATCTTATTTTCCCACCCACTATTATTCCTAAAATAACCTTTAATATATTTAAACAAAAAAAAAACCTTGATCTCCATCCTTATTCACACGCCGCACCTTCATTATACTCTAGCCACACCAACACATGACTTACAATGAAACTTTGGATTTGGGTGGTGGGTCAGGGTCCGGCTATTGTGGTCTAGTTGGTGGTTTGCCATTTCTATGCAGGTTGTTGGTTCTCTGAAACATTGGATTCAAAACAACCCACCAAGTACTTTCAATGAGGTTGTGAGCTTCTTGGTGTTGGAAAGATGGAAGCATTTTAGGGAAAATCATGAGCTGGTGCTTTGATGCTGTCTTTCTTAAGCTTGAGTGCATCTTGTCGAATCCAGCCCCAATTGACACGCAAACCCCTCACACCTGCCTCAAATTCAAGCCTTACCAATATTCACTTTTGCATATCGGTGTCACTGAGGATGATGGGAGGTGATTACTTGTTAGTGGCAGGTCACCCCGTTTTCTCTTTCCCCCCTCCCCTTCTTATTTCGCCAGTCGTACGATCAAATCCACTCAATCGTGGCTGTTACAAAAATAGTAGTGTTGACTGCTACGTAAGGTTTAAAAGCACTCATTATTTCGCATGTATTATTACATATATTAGGTACGTTTTGTTATTATTATATGGTGTGTGCAGTCAAACAACATTCTTCTATTTTGTAGGTAAATTAGTTTGCATGTATTATTACATATATTAGGCACATTCACTTCTAAAAATCTCCGCCTAATGCCACCTAGGTCCTGCCTAGGTGCTAGTCAATTGGCCACCATCTCGATTAATTCCTTGGCAATTGAAAATTAAGAAATGACCCTTGGATTGCCTAGGCACCCACTAGCCAGCCTGGACCCCGCAATCCCCCGCTTAGCTATCGACTCTTAGTTAGACAGAAAATAGATAATTTTCATTTTCCATATTATTTTTTCAATAAACTATAAAGACTTGTTGAATACTTGGGAAAGCACTCATAATATGCTTGTTTCCCATGTTTTCATGTTCTAATGCTTTATAATGTATATGTCATATTGCAATTTATAAACTCCAATATAATTATGTAATTTTTAAGCATAAGTAGACATTTATTTATATGTTATATAATAAATTTAATTAAAATTAAAGAAAAAACTGCATAAGCCCATGCCTAGACGCATAGGCGCATGACCCTACCTGCCTCCCAGCCAAGACGCCTAGGCATCTAGCGCATATTAGAACCTCAGAAACATTTTGATATTAGGGGTCTTTTAGACATCCAATTTTTTTTTTTTTTCATATTTCATATTGTAAACTCAGTAATATTTAACAAATGAGAATTTTGTTTCATATGTGTGTTATTGGAACTGAATTAAATTTGTGAAAAACATATGATTAAGATTTCATATAAAAAAAGACTGCAAAGTCAAACTTAATTATGGATATTGCTTTAGTTGTAGCCTAGTAATTGAGTTTTTGTTAAGTCAAGCTTAATTATGAATATTACTTTAGTTATAGCTTAGTCCTTGAGTTTTTGTTAGAACAATTTATCATGGGGGTTTAGCTAGTGAAAGAAAATTAAATTTCAAGGGTATAATTTTCAGTAAACGGTTCTTATACCCGACTTGATCAACTATATGTAGAACAAGATTCAGCCATTTATGATGGGAAAAATGGAACAAGTCATTCCCATGCAAATAGATGTCTCCAAAACTTTCAAGAATACTTCTGACAAAGTATTGGACTTCTTGGTAGATTCAATGTTCGAATTCGTCGATCAAGAGTATCTTCCATCTCAGGTAGCTTACTCACTTTCAGGCACTACAATAACTAGTTTCTCACAAATTAATGCTGTCCAAAATTTCAATTTAATTAGTTTGTAACTTTCTTTGTTGATTAATGTAGAGCAACTTCAGGCCGGTTGATGAGTTGGGAGGAGTAGTTGCTGTCACCAGCAGCATCAGAGGGAAAATCCCAGATGATTTTCCAGAGGGTATCTACATAAGAAATGGTCAGTACCCATCCTGTTCTCAAGGAAAACATTAACCTATAACAAAATTCTGCCGTACGTCAACTTAATATTTAACGCTTGCTTAGATTTTTTTCTGGTTTTATACATTTAATTATGTGTACACAATGTAGCGAAGGTTAATACCTGTCCTGCTCTCTTAAGGTTCTTATTTTGAGAACCTGTGAGGACTAAATGTATATTGACCACAAGATTATATTAGCTTAGGTTCAAATGCTTAAAATATTTCACAACTTAATAAAGAAAAACCAACTTAAGATCCATGATTCATTAAAAACCCATTTTTTTATTTTGCTTTATTAATTAAGTTGTTAAATATTTGAAGCCATTGGATATAAACTAATATAATCTTTTGGCTAATATGCATTTAGTCCTCACTTATCCTCAAAATAAGGACCTTAGAAGAGTAGGACTAAGGTTAATATACATGCACATAAAGCTAAGTTTGGAAGATTTTTTATCACGGTGTTTATGAGATTTGAACTCATGAACTTCTCAAACAAAGTCTAACGAATGAACTCGGCTGACTAGTTAAGTTTGGTATTATATTTATGGAATTATATTTATACCAATCCAACTAAGTTTTCATTTGGAGAAATAAAAACTAAGTTTTCAAATAGGAGTTTCTTTTGTAACGTTTCTTTATTTGGACTTATACTTTAGGGAAGTGTTATTGATACTCCAAAAATCTCATTCTACACTCCTTATAAGTGTATTTTTCTTTCCAAATATAGAAAGTTTGGAGTGTAGAATGAGATTTTTGGAGTGCCAATAACAATTCCCATACTTTATTGTGTTAATTATCAGTTCAACACAATACTTGTCAAAATTGTATTTTCGCTAGAAGAAAAACTTTGCTAACAATATGATTTACAAATCAGAAAGGAATTATATTACTATAGATGCTCCCTACAACTTCAGCACTAAAAACAACTGGGGATTCGGAACTAATTGGTGACCACTCAATTGTTTGAATTATTTTGTGCATGTGGATGTATGGCGTTATATTTTCAATTTATATTTGTTTTTGGGTCAATTTTTCAAGTTATACATATTATGTAGGGCCAAACCCTCTATTTGGAGGATTTAAATCGACAAGATCTGTGTTTGGAAGGTCAAGTCACATATGGGTTGAAGGAGAAGGTATGCTACATGCTTTATATTTCAGTAGGGACGGCGACGTCAGTGATGGAGGCTGGACCGTCCGGTACAACAACAGACACGTTGAAACGGAAACGTTCAAGCTTGAAAAACAGCGAAACAAGCCGTCTTTTCTTCCCGCCATAGGCGGGGACTCGCCGGCTATTTTGGCCGCTTACCTCCTCAATTTGGTAGGCACGTTAACTTATTAATGTAGTTTATTTCGGAACCAGTACCTTCATGTATCTCTTTCATATAAATTATTAGGGTTTTTCACATCTAAAAATTTAAAGTACATATATATAACCCCGATAATTATAAGTTTCCTCTTATTAGTTCGTGATGCTTGTTCCAGTTGAGGTTTGGCAAAGTGAACAAGTATTATAGCAACACCAATGTTTTCGAGCATTCGGGGAAGTTCTACTCCGTAGCAGAAAATCACATACCTCAAGAGATTGACATCATTACATTAGAAACTTTAGGCAACTGGGATTTCTCTGGAGCTTGGAACAGACCTTTTACCAGCCACTCTAAGGTATATCTACATACACACACACACACACACACACACACACACACACACATATATATATATATAAATATAATATTATATATATTTATATATTTGTTGGTTTCTATTTTATTCTTCCAATTATATACCCTTTTATGGATGTTTGTATTGAAAACGGAATTTTTTATTTTTTTATTTTTTTTTCTGTTAACAATCATAGACATCATCATTATAGCTTATGTGCAATTTTATTGAACCTATAATAACCTCTTTCTACATCTAATTTAAACTTTAAGCATGAATTGTCTTTTTTTCTATTGCATATACCATCAAGTACAAGATGTTGAAAATTTTGAGTAAAAATTTCATTGTCCCACATTGGCCATTCTCAAAAGGTTTCGTCACTTTATAAGGCTTTGTCTCTTATAGAAAGTGATTTTAGTGATAGGCTTTGGGGAATAAAATTGGGCTCACCCTTGGGGTTGGGGTGTACTAATTAATTAATAATTTATATATATAATTAAGGGAATTGTTATTAGCACTCCAAAAATCTCATTCTATATTTCTCCCAAGTGTATTTTTCTTTCTAATTATAGAAAGTTTGGAATGCCAAATGAGATTTTTGGAGTGCTAATAACAATTCCCTATAATTAATTATCAAAAGATGGGCCTTGAAAATTAAATTCTTTAATTAATTATTTTTTAATTAATTTCGAATTTAATTAAATTATTTTTATTTGAACAGACTCATCTTTTTAGATGAAATCTGAAATAAAAAAAACGCAGAGAGCACAGCACCCCTCTGAAGAGATGCCTTTCAACAGTCACATCTCATTCTCATACCTGTTGCGAATGGGCATAATCCCACTATATATACATTCATCTGCATAGCATTTAGAACACAAAAAATATCAAATTCTTCTTCTACATTCATAAACCTTCTTACTGAGAGAACCACACAGAAATTCACCAGAAGTTAAGTTTTCCGGTCCTGGAATTCTAACTTGATTGTGGAATCCTGGTGAAGGAGACGTCTATAGAACTATAAGCACTGAGTAGGGACAAAATTTCTGTTTCAAGGACATTGCGGTACGCAAGCCTTGATCTTCAAGTTGTCTGTTTTATATTTTTGTTTTGTTCATACTCTGTTAATTTTTCTATTCGCATTTATTATTTATTAGCATATATAATTATATAACAGATTGTTGACATATATCCAACACAAGAAGGAAGTAACAATAAAACTAAAATTTGTTAATAAAATCACACTCAATAATTAACCCCTACCATCACACATATTTTATTTTATCGATAAAAGGTGGTTTTGGAGTTTTGAAACCTCTAACTAAGGTATGAATCGATTTATGCAAAATTTTTACTGCACTGATCTCGGTAGCTACGCCACCCACGAAATTTAAAGAACCTAAAGGAGCATGAGTCATACATTCCGCATAAAATCATTCTTGCCAGGGCCGACTCTGAGATTTTAAGGGCTCAAGGTGAGCCACTGAAAATGGGCCCTCGAGTTCTTAGGCACTATAATTTAGGTGCATTAGGCTAGGTACTATGATTTAAGTGCATTTAAGTATGTACAATATTTAATTTTGGTATTTTTATTTTCTCCATGTTTTGGATGATGATATTGAATATTTTGAATTTATACATTTTTTTATTTTTTGATGTATTACTGCTATTTTTTTTGGAAGGTATGTTTATTGTTTGAGAAAGTCAACCAATAATCAATGCCAAAAATTGTGCAGCAGAATAAACCAATTAAGATTTTTTTTTTTTTTAAATAGATTTGTTAGATTAGATGTTAGATTAGGAAGCAAACATAGTTCGAACCCATACTGTGATGCAATGGTAACGCTCCTCTCCACTACTATGGTAGAGGGCCACTTGCACCAATTAAGAATTTATAAACAAACAAATATGAAGTTCAATATTTATGAAGTTGTAGAAATATAATCAAAGGACTATAACGATATATAATCCAACACAAGATCTTAATAGAATTTCAATTTTTGTTAAGGATTAAAATGAAGAAACATATACATTTAGTGCTCTATATAGCCCTTAATTTTCACTTTAAATTATATACTAATTATTGGTACGTATCATCACATGCTTGGTTCTCTTTTGTTTTCTTTTCAATGTTCCAGAGAGCTCCAGGCTCAGAGGAGCTGGTCATTCACGGATTTGACGCAGTAAAACCATATATGGAAATTGGAATAATTTCAGGTATTGTCTTGCTTAACACTCTCTAACAGGCATAGATCTATCATTGTATGTAAGACTCACTCATATTTAAAATTGTGAATACGTGTGTACAGTTAGCATTGCACATTTCATAAATATCATTTAGAAATAATCTAGGACTTCAAAATAACAAAGTAGACATTAGAAAATTTGATGGGTCACATATTTTCCCCTTGCTCAGCTGATGGAAAGGAGCTAATTCACAAAGTAGATCTCAAACTCAGCAGAAGCAGCTTTTTCCATGAATTAGGGATCACAGAGAGGTGTTCAAGCAAGCAGTAATAATTTTTGGTTAATCTCTAAGCAAACTTTTGCCACTTAATTAACTCAAATTCATGCATACTTTGCTTGCAGGTATAATGTACTCATGGATTTTCCTCTAACTTTTGACATGAACAGACTCGTTAACGGAGGCCCGTAAGTGATGCATCCTTCATAGTTCCACTCTACACCTTCTGATTTTATCCCCATGAAAACATGCATGCAATGTTTTATATATATTGCTTGATGTGCTGGTTTTGATATGCAGATTATTAGATTACAATCATGAAGAATATGCACGAATCGGTGTGATGCCGCGCTACGGCGATGCAGATTCAATCCGCTGGTTTAAAGTTGAACCCAATTGCACATTTCACATAATCAATTGTTTTGAAGATGGTGATGAGGTAACTTAAACAAATTGGCAATTTTATTTGAAATTTTACTATTTTGGAGGAATGATAATTCAGTAATTACTATTTGTATACATAACACTGATATGCATTTTTTGACATGCTGTTTAATAGAGGTGGGTCGTTCCATTGTATGTGAGACCACTTATATTAGAGTGTATATCAGCAAATGTGTCATTTTTGTGAATCTAAAGCTTTGCTCGTAATAATCAGTAGACTTCTAATTAACTTGTAAGCCGAACCGCATTTGGTATCTAATTTTTGTTTGTTGGATGAGCAGGTTGTAGTGTGGGGTTGTAAAGCTCTGGCCTCAATTATACCAGGACCTGACATGGCATCGACTCAATTTGGATGGTTGCCAAGAAAATTTAAGCCTACAAGTCCAAGTAAAGAAAATGATCATGGTACTATCTCATCAGTCGACGATGGAAACTTATTTTCTCATGCTTATGAATGGAGATTAAACATGCAAAGTGGGGAAGTCAGTGAGAGATATCTCACTGGAAAAAGGTTTTGTATGGATTTTCCCATGATCAATGTAGCTTTCTCCGGCGTTAAAAATAGATACGGCTACGCCCAACTGGTTGACTCCATCGTAAGCTCTGCCTCAGGTAATTAGGGTTAATCTTTCCCAAACAATAACTTAACTCCACTCTTTAATTAAATTGCTCTTTCTCAGACCATTAATGGTTATCTATGGCGGTATGTCTCTCAGGCATGCTCAAATATAATGGTCTAGCCAAGCTACACTTTGAAGAACCAGCTGATGTTTCCTTGGTATAATCAATTAGGCCTTGACATGTTTTCATTATAATTTTTCTCCTGCAATTTATGCATGAATATGTAACTAACATTCTTTATTATTTTATTTCATGGATTACTAGAGAAGTGAAGGCCAATTAGAAGAGGCAATAAAGGTGGAAACTCACATGTTTGAGGAGAACAGCTTTTGCACTGGAGCTTCTTTTGTCCCAAAACATGGGGGTTTTGAAGAAGATGATGGATGGCTTATCACTTTTGTTCACAATGAAGATACCAACATATCTCAAGTAAGTCGATCAGTCTATAATAATATTTGAATTCTTGTTTTGAGAAAATTTGTTATTTTGTTTAGATTGATTCACACTTATATGCGTTGAAGTGCTAACTAGTTAGTATAATTTAATATATTTTCCTTTTAGGTTTATGTGATCGAGACAAAGAAGTTTTCCAATGAGCCTGTTGTCAAAATTACATTGCCCTGTAGAGTTCCATACGGATTTCATGGAGCCTTCATGCCAATCTCATCACCCACTTAGATTAGTTTGGTATTGTTATGCTTTTTAAAAATGTGTTTTTATTGTGTTTTCATGATAAACTGTTGTAAAATAAAGCAGTTGTTTGATTGGTAAACTCTAGTTGTAAAATGCTTGTAACAAAAAAAAAAAAAAAAAAAAACCAGTGTGAGTTTCAGTTATTTTTTTTTATAAAAGTGTTGTGGTTGTGTGAAGTGATTGAAATACATATGATGGTGAATATTATATTATTGTTGTAGAGGAAAATAATTTGATAGAGAATGACAGAATTCTATTAGAGAAATTCTTGGTATGTCACAATATTGTGATGCATATTGTGGCTATCTTGACAAATTACACAAATACTCCTAATTTAATAAGGAGAGTCAACTAAAGAATGAATTGTCGAACAGTTACAACAGTTAATTGAGGAATGAATGGCCTTCACACATACATATGAACCCAAGTATCACACTATCGGGCTCCGCAATCTCACGGAGGATCTTAAGGTGAAATTTAAGTTCTTATCTTCAAATATAAGATACTTGTGATGCCTCAAGTCTAAGAACCATTTGCATACTACAACCATAAGCTTTGTAACATTTAACATGTGGTAAGCTTCCATACGTTTAACCTTCTTGGACAGTTAGTGATGAATGAACTTGTCCAACAGACAAGCATCTGTATATCCATCACGTGTCCAACACACGTAGCACAAGACTATGCTAACCTTAGTGTGGAATACACCGACTTTCCAAATAGTTAATGTCCAATTGATTTTCCAAACAACTAGGAACTTTATTTAAGAACTAATTGACTATGGAATACAAGTCTCCCTGCCCTAAATTCGTTTAGAACATTGCTTCCATACCAAACTGACACATCTTGACCTGGTATGTACACATGTCCATCCAAATCATGATATGATAGTGAACACCTGGAGAGTGACGAAGTCATTAATTATGCTTGACGTGTAAAAGTGTGAATAAATTTAAACTTTAATTAAATAAAACAGGGTGCACAACGTGATTGGTTGGAAACCCTTATTACAAAATATGAAGTTTAGAGCATAGTGCAGAAAATAAAGGTACCATAAAGGATGATTATTCTTATGGAGATAATCCACTTTGACCGTAGTACTGTGAGCTACTTCCACTGAATCCTCGTACTCCCACGAGCTCAATTTGTATGTTTTGAAATGGAGAAAAACAAGACTAAGTGGCCTATAAAATAAAGTTTTCTGAAAACCTTATCAAAACATGTAACCCCTCGATGTAAAACAAGTATATAGTATAGTAATAGATGGAAGGGAACTTGCAACACAAATGAGTTAAAGGATATAGGGTGCTACTACGAAATATCTCAAATCACTGTCATAGAAAAATTCATGCTCATTACCTAATGAAAGCACACAAGTCATGTAGAAAGTAACTACGTGAACAAGTTGAGTGTAAAGTTTTCACATTCTAGTACTACACCACGTGAAGTTGTGCTAGTCCCCTCACATACATGTATGTCAACACCCTAAGGGATTTGTACCACTTTCAAAGGGGGAACAAGCTAGTGTACACCTACTATGTATCCAAAATGAATGTGAACTACACGTGAGCTCGACCTGCACTCGGACTAGTACAATAAATGGCACTAGTGCAATCATGTAATAATGATCATATATGATATAAAGATGTCAGGCCACAGGTTTATGCTCACAATAAATATAATAAATGTAAAATGTGAAAATCTAACTGTAAACTAAACATGGCTATCTCATTAGGGTATGTAAAAGCAGTTAACGAGAAAACCATAAATATATATATATGTCGCAGGGCCGTAGCTACCCAACCTATTCTGCCCACAGTATTATTCTGGGTGATCCTCTCCTATATGGGAAATTACTACACTAACCATTAAGCTAATTATAATTAATGTAATAAACCTCAGTTCCTCCTAGTTTGCTCAAAGATGGAATTTGGAAACAATTGAATTTGAATTTGAAAAAATAGAGCGTTTGAATTTTTCCCCAAAAATCTGGCAAAATCCATAGAAACTAGTGACCTCGAACCAGATCGACTCGACCTAGAGCCAAATCGACCCGACCTGAATCCATTTGGATTCGACCCAAATCCACTTCAGAATTTGGAAGGAATATTTTAAGATATATTCCATTAACTTTCAGTCAAAATTAATAGAATATTCCATCACTGATGGAATATTTCGTTAAAATTAATTGTTGACCGTTAGTTTACCGAAGTTGAATTTTTTGAAAAATCGCTTGGGATCCCTTTTAGTGTATTTCGATTAAATCCCATGGACTCATTCACAACATATTATCACTACAATATAAAGACAAACTCATGAATGAATAAAATTACCAATAGTAATTATTTAATTTGGAGTTCTTATTACATAATATCTAATATTACATAAATTGGCTTTTAGGGCATAACTCCAACATAAGAAAGCTCCAATCACACTAAGATAGGGATTTTTGATCCCAAGATCTCTTCATCATCTTCCTTAGGACAAAAATGGTCTTTCTTAGGATTCAAAGATTGAATGACCGTCAAATTACTAGATGACTTTGCTTCTAGGAAGTTAAATTTACGTAACACTTTATGAGTGTAGTTTGATTGGTCGACTAAGATCTTGTTGTTTATGTGCTCAATATGCAGGTCGATACAATAGGTCCTACCTACATTCTTCATCTCAAATTTCATCTTCAGGTGTGTAACAATCATTTGGATCTCTTATGGAGTTCCAATAAGGTTCCTGTCATCGACATATATTGCAATTAGTGTAAAATAAGAATTGGTGGTCTTAATGAACACGCATGGGCACAATTTCATTGTTTACATATCTTATTCCGATCAAGTACTCACTTAGGCATTTGTACCAAATCCGTCCATATTGTTTCAAACCATATAGCGAACGCTTCAACCTAATTGAAAATGTGTTCCATGGTCGAGCATGCATTGATTCTGGTATTACTAGTCCTACTGGGACTTTCATATAAATCTCGGTATCTAGATCCCTATAAAGATACATAGAGACCACGCCTATAAGTTGCATACTCGATCTTTCATAAACTACTAAACTGATTAAGTAACGGCGCGTAATAACATCTATTACGGGAAAATACGTCTTCTTATAATTAATCCTTGGGCATTGTGAGAAACCTTCTGCCACGAGGCGGGCCTTATACCTTACAACCTCATTATTCTCATTGCAATTCCTAACGGATACCCATTTGAAGCCTACGGGTTTTATGTCTGAGAGCGTTGGAACGATTGGTCTAAACATGCAACATTTCGCTAAGGAATCAAGTTGAACATGGATTGCCTCTTCCCATTTTGGCTTGTCAGATTAGCGTTGTGCTTCAACAGATCGTGGTCCAATGTCATCGCTCTTTACCATTTCGGTGGCCACTGCATAAGCAAATACATCATCAACAATGATCTCATTATGTTTCCACATGTCTTCCAAACAAGTGTAGTTGACATAGATCTCAAGTTCTCGGAATCGGGATTCTTAGATCTTGCGTCCAAGACACTTCCGTTATCTAAAACAATGTCTAAGTTGCGGAACGGATGAGGTAGCGACAGAAAGACCAACACTCGGGATGTCTCTTCATGTGCCGTTGCTCTTCTTTTTTGGGGAAGCTTGTCCTTCGAACCAAAGGATCTGCCTTGCTTCAAGGAGGTGACACTAGACTGGTTAGCTGCCAATATCGTTCTTCGTTCGTATGAAACGACATATTCGTTAGGAACACGACGTTTGACATGTACGATTTTAAGAACATCAATCCTTGCAGTTTCTGGTTACTCGTTCTACATCACTCTCTTTCTCTGTGGCACTAAGTAGATGGGATTATGACCTCCCTTGGAGGCTAAATAAGTTAACTGAAAAAACCGGGCTACTGATTTGTTTTTCAAAGCTCGGGATTCACAATTCTCGCGAAAACGATTAGTGGATGTCCCATGAATTAAATTCATTTCCATTACGCGTTAGTAAAGTTCTATACTACATAAGACAAAAAGACAGACTTTTAATTTTAGAGTCAATGACCTAACAAAGTTTTTTTACTCTTTCTCATACATTACTACTCATAAATGTTTTGTCCTCTTAAAAATGATATTCAAAACACATTAAAAGTAAATTTTTTATCCTCTTAGTTTATGTGGAAGAGAGTGCTACTATGAAAAGCGTTATCGAAAACATGATATAACTCTTAAAGATAATATATTAAGCAAAAATTTCAATACCATTTTCTCTGGTAATTGATGAAAATTGAAGGGTTTTATTGACAAAAAGCGTGCAAGGTTCCACAACCTTGAAACATAACTCCCTTTATTTTCATTAGGCTCTTATTTTGGGGTAGGTAAGACCATCTCCAACCGACCTGGCCAAAGGACCATAGGCCAAAATATAATCCGTTTTGACACGAAAACCGTGTCTAACCGAGGGTTAGGCCAAAGGGCTTATGGGCCCCACCAGGCCAGTGGATTGGCCAAAAGGAGCCAGCCCGTTTGCACTAACCTAAACCCATGCTAGCTGACGTCAGGTTACTGTTGAATTTGAATTTTTTTTTAGACGAATTAAAAAAAAAAAAAAAGTTCTAATTTTTTTTTTTATAAATACCTAAGCCATTTCTCACATCCTTTTCACCATTCCATACTATCTTTCTCATTTTATTTAATTAGTCACCAATTTTTCACATCCTTTTCATTATATAAATATAAGAAATCCGGAAGTTTATTCATTTAGCGACAAGTGGCACTCAAAATATGTCCGAAAACCTTATTTTAATATGATAGTTTAATTCAATTAACCATATTAATTCAATTAAAATAATAAATTATTGAGGGAGCTAAAAAATAGCCCCTTTCAGTTGGATATGGGTTTTTTGTCAAATGGACTATATTTTGGCCTATGTCTCTCTCAATTGGAGATGGTATAAATTATGGTATATACTGTTCATGAAAAAAGTAATTTCTTGCAAGGCAATAGGGTTAAACATGGCCCTTAGACCCCTTTCGATTGGAGATGGCCTAATACTTGAAAGACATATGTGTTTTTGAAGTAATATTTATATGACAAAGTAGTATGTACATAATAATTTAGTATTATGTTTTTCATTTGATTATTTATTGGTTTAAAATATATATATTTTTTAATGGGTAACGGGTCGATTCATATTACCCGTAAATATTAATGGGTCGAGTTCAGGTCAACTCATATTACTTGTTCATTTTACACGACACGACCCGTTAAGATATTGGGTATGACACAAATGCCAGGTCTAAATTAGCCACCGACGGAATTCGAATTCACGCTGTCATGCAAGAACTCAACACATTTCTATCATTGTAGTAAAGGGCCACTTGCAGTTTTTTTTCTTATCATATTAAACTTTCTTTTTCTGTTTACTAATTTTATAGTCATCTTCATTAAATAAGCTATTCGGTTGTTTATTGTTAAGAAAAAAATGTGGAAAACCGTTAAAGGTCCCTCAAAATTTTTGTGTGAAGAAAGCCCACCCTTGTTGGCCAGTGGGCTTATTTAATTCTACAGCATATTCCAAAGCCTTCAACCACTAATCGAGAAGCATTAGACATGGAAAGATGCTTTTAAGCTCAAACGAATCTTCATGTTTTTTTACTTAAACAATTAATTAATCCAATGCTATGACAGAGATTAATGTCCAATAAGATACTTTCTTCATACTTATCCTTACGATTATTAATTTCTTATTCCTCCAGTTACACCTTCTTCAGTTACACCATGTCCAGTTACATCACGTTCAGTAAAATTATATTGAGATCGTAGTATATTATCTTGAGGCTCATACGTCGTGTATCATGTGAATTTAAGATTTCAAGGTTGTTTGCTATGTATGTACTTTGTTTGCTTTGTATGTACTTGCTAATAGGACGAAACCAAAGACATTATGGAATCTATTCGCTATATTATATATGTATGTATGTATATGTAGTGGTAAACCGTGGCTCTTAGAGATAAGGACGCAGAAATAGAGATAAGGCTTCATGTATTCCATTTCAACTGAACTGCTCTTCACTTAAGACGAAGCCGTCTGCCTCTGAAAATCTTTATCCCTTGAAGAGCACCCTCTCCTCAGCTTTCATGGTGACTGGTGTACTTGATCTCATTCAATAGTTCAAATGCATATGTGTGTGTGTATCTGATAAACATTTGGGTTTTTTAGAGAAGCCCTTGCAACACTTATTTTCTTCACAAAAACCCATGTAGTTTTAAACATCCAAATAGAATCTAAAATTTAAACAAAGTATTTCTTAGCATCAACTATTTCATTTCTTTGATTTGTTGACAACCATTGTAGGTAAATTAGTTTGCATGTATATATGTATTAGGCACAATTTCTTATTATCATTTTTATGCAAAATGCAGGGAATTAATTAGTTTTTAATCAAGATAATTGTTATTTGGACTTCAAAAATCTTATTTGGCACTCAAAATTTTCTATAATTAAAAAGAAAAATACGCTTGTGAGAAATGTAGAATGAAATTTATGAAGTACCAATAACAGTTCCCATAATTAATTAACTAAAAATATTCTTTTATTTTACAGATAAATTATTTTGCACGTATTTATATATATTTTAGGTATGTTTTGTTATTAGAGGTGCCTTGTTATTCATATATAGTGTCTGCAATCAAACAACATTATTTTATTTTAGGATGCCTTTTTGTCCATCCACATTAATTTTGGTGTATGCTCACCATACCTCTCAATGTTTGCCACGTGTTTATTGCCAAACTATGGTCAACATCTCAATTTAATGTTCTTTTTATTGACTAAATAAAAACAAAAATAAATACAAACAAAACAGTTCTCTGCCCTGCCATGCCAACCCAAACAAACACGCAGCCGCGCTGCCACTGCCGGCGGCGACCAATTTCAACCCAATTCCTTGTCAACCTATCACTCCACTCTTACCCCGAAACAACATCTACCACGCTCTTCACAACATCATCCGTCCCATTATCTTTGATCATCCTATCATAAAAATGCCTGAAATGGAAAAGCCCTTTTTCAACTATTCTATAATTACTGTAGAAGTTTGCACATCAATGGAAAAGCCCTTCTCAGTCATTTTCCTCAGATCGATCCAAAGCCTTTCATGGGTGCTTATCCAATTTCTTCAAAACATAAGTACTGCACATCAATGGATAAAGACCCACCGAAGAGCTCAACTAAATCCATTTCTTCTCACATGCCCAATTGAAAAAATCCAAAGCCTTTCATGGTTCTTTATCCAATTTCTTCAAAACATAGATTACTGCATCAGTGTTCAGTGATGGGTACGACTCGGATAACTCGTTCTCGAACTCACCGGACCACACAGGTTAGAGAAAACGAGTTGCTCACTTGCAGAACAGGTGAAGAATAGAGATGACAGAGACGGGAGAAGGGTGAAGAAGAGAGAGGGAGAGAGTGAACATATGGTTTTTCCGGCGGAAGGACGGAGATCTGTTCACCGGCGGCGACATGGGTAGGTGTTAATCGGGTTCGTTGGGTGGGGAATTTGAAGCGCTGGAGTTAAATTATTTTTGTTTAATTTGTGTTTTAAATCACTGTTAAAAAATAAAAAGAACATTAAATAAAGTTGTTAACCACAGTTAGAAGATGAGACACATGGCAAAGGAGGTGTATGGTAAGTGGGCCAGCAAAAATGCATTCTTTATTTTATGAGAATTGTTATTGGCATTTTAAAAATCTTATTTTGTACTCTAATATTTCTATAATTAGTAAGAAAACTACACTTGTAAGGAATGTAAAATGAAATTTTTGGAGTTAATATTAATTACCTACTTTATAGGTAATTAAATTATTTCACATGCATTATTACATTAGGCACGTTTAGAATAGGCATGTTTTGTTATTATTATATGGTGTACAATCAAACAACATTCTTTTATTATGTAGGTAAAATATTTTACATGCATTATTATATATATTAGGCACGTGTTGATATTATTATGTATATGTGTGTGTAAATAATTTACCTATATTTTAAGTAAATTATTTTGCACATATTATTACATATATTAGGCACGTTTTGTTATTATTATATGGTGTGTGCAGTAAAACAACATTCTTCTATTTTGCAGGTAAATTAGTTTGGATGTATTATTACATATATTAGGCACATTCAATATTCTAAAAATCTCCGTCTAGGTGCTACTCAGCTGACTACCATCCCGATTAATTCCTAGGCAATTGAAAATTAAGAAATGACCCCTGACCTGCCTAGGCACCCACTAGCTAGCCTGGACCCCGCAATCACCCGCTTAGCTCTCGACTCTTAGTTAGACAGAAAATAGATAAAAAGGGTAAAGTACAAAAAACTACCTCAACTATTGGGATCACGACAGTTTCATACCTCATCTTTTAAAATTGATAATGTCATACCACATCTTACGAATTTGTGACAATGTCATACCTCTGTCAAATTTTCTGTTAGTTTTTCTGTTAAATGCAGACGTGGCAAAAGATGGGGACCACTTTCTATTAAAAAAGTAATAAAATATTATTAAAAACTAAAAAAAATATTTAATATTTTTTAATTATTAAAATAATAAATAAAAGTAAAATTAAAAAAAAAAAGGTAAAGTACAAAAAACTACCTCAACTATTGGGGTGACAACAGTTTCATACCTCATCTTTAAAATTGACAATGTCATACCGCATCTTACGAATTTGTGACAATGTCATACCTCCGTCAATTTTTCTGTTAAATGCTAACGTGGCTTGATTCGGGACCTACTTTCTATTAAAAAATTATTAAAAACTCATAAAACAATTATTTAATATTTTTTAAATATTAAAATAATAATAAAAAGCAAAAAAAAAAAAAAAAAAAAACCCTCATTTCGTCCCTCCCCTCCCCCCCTCCTCCCTCCTCTCTCCTCTCCCCATCTTCATCTTCTTCCCCCACTTGCAAATCCCAAAAAAAAAAAAAAAAATCCAATTTGTCTTCCCCCCATACCCACACTCAATTTCCCCACACCCACACGCACACGCACACTTTTCTCCCTCCTGCAACCCAGGAAAAAAAAAAAACCCAGATCCCGTCGGCGGGAAGATGGGTGAGCAGAGAACGTGGAGGATGGGTGCGGAAGAGGATGTGGAGAATGGATGAAAGTGGTGGATTTGGGGTTTGATGGGTTTTCAAAAATTTTTTTTTTTTTCCTTCTTCTTCTTCTTCTTCTTCTTCTTCTTCTTCTTCTTCTTCTTCTTCTTCTTCTTCTTCTTCTTCTTCTTCTTCTTCTTCTTCTTCTTCTTCTTCTTCTTTTTCTTCTACAGGGGAGTTGATGGTTTAAAAAAAAACAAAAAAAAAAATTTCCTTCCTCTTTTTTTTCCTCTCCTTCTTCTTCTTCCTCCTTCTCTTTCTCCTTCTCCTTCTTCTTCTTCCGCAGGGGGGTGCTGATGGGTTTTCAATTTTTTTTTTTTTATTTTTTCTTCCTCCTCCTTTTCTTCCTCTTCTTCTTCTTCTTCCTTCTCCTTCTCCCTTCTTCTTCTTTCGCGTCGACAGGGGGGAATTTTTTTTTTTTTTTTTTTTTTCCTTCCTCCTTTTTTTCCTCTTCTTCTTGTTCTTCTTCCTCCTTCTCCTCCTCCTTCTCCTTCTTGTTCTTCTGCAGGGGGTTATTGGGTTTTCAAAATTTTTTTTTTTTATTTTTATTTTTTTGGGTTTGCAGGTGGGGGGAAGAAAATGAAGATGGGGATAATAGAGATGAGGGGGGAGGGGGAGGGGAGGGATGAACTGATGGTTTTTTTTTTTTTTTCCTCTGCTTTTTATTATTATTTTAATATTTAAAAAATATTAAATAATTGTTTTATGAGATTTCTGTTAAATGCTGGCGTGGCAAGAGATGAAGGCCACTTTCTATTAAAAAATTAATAAAATATTATTAAAAACTAAAAAAAAATTTAATATTTTTTAAATATTAAAATAATAAAAAAAGAGTAAAATTAAAAAAAAAAAAGGGTAAAGTACAAAAAACTACCTCAACTATTGGGGTCACGACAGTTTCATACATCATCTTTTAAAATTGACAATGTCATACCGCATCTTACGAATTTGTGACAATGTCATACCTCCGTCAATTTTTCTGTTAAATGCTAACGTGGTTTGATTCGGGACCTACTTTCTATTAAAAATTATTAAAAACTCATAAAACAATTATTTAATATTTTTTAAATATTAAAATAATAAAAAAAGCAGAGAAAAAAAAAAGAAGAAGATGAAGAAAAGGAGGAGGAAGAAAAAATAAAAAAAAATTGAAAACCCATCAGCACCCCCCTGCGGAAGAAGGAGAAGGAGAAGGAGAAGGAGAAGAGGAAAAAAAGGAGGAAGGAAAATTTTTTTTTTTTTTTTTTTTAAACCATCAACTCCCTTGTGGAAGAAGAAGAAGAAGAAGAAGAAGAAGAAGAGGAAAAAAAGAAGGAAAAAAAAATAATTTTGAAAACCCATCAAACCCCAAATTCACCACGGGATCTGGGTTTTTTTTTTTTTTTTTTTCTTGGGTTGCAGGAGGGAGAAGAGTGTGCGTGTGGGTGTGGGTGTGGGTGTGGGGAAATTGAGTGGGTGTGGGGGGAAGACAAATTGGATTTTTTAATATTTTTTTTTTTTTTGTTGGGATTTGCAAGTGGGGGAAGAAGATGAAGATGGGGAGAGGAGGGAGGAGGGAGGAGGGAGGAGGGGGGAGGGGAGGGACGAAATGAGGGTTTTATTTTTTTTTTCAGCTTTTTATTATTATTTTAATATTTAAAAAATATTAAATAATTATTTTATGAGTTTTTAATAATTTTTTAATAGAAAGTAGGTCCCGAATCAAGCCACGTTAGCATTTAACAGAAAAATTGACGGAGGTATGACATTGTCACAAATTCGTAAGATGCGGTATGACATTGTCAATTTTAAAGATGAGGTATGAAACTGTTGTGACCCCAATAGTTGAGGTAGTTTTTTGTACTTTACCCTTTTTTTTTTAATTTTACTCTTTTTTTATTATTTTAATATTTAAAAAATATTAAATATTTTTTTTAGTTTTTAATAATATTTTATTAATTTTTTAATAGAAAGTGGTCCCCATCTCTTGCCACGTCAGCATTTAACAGAAAAACTAATAGAAAATTTGACGAAGGTATGACATTGTCACAAATTCTTAAGATACGGTATGACATTGTCAATTTTAAAAGATGAGGTATGAAACTGTCGTGACCCCAATATTTGAGGTAGTTTTTTGTACTTTACCCTAAAAAATTAAATATAAAAAATTGGACTTATTTTAATAAACTCGACTATTCTTACTATTGGCTCAAAAAATTCGACTTATATCAAGTTTCCCCTTTAATATAATGACAAAACTAGACATGGTAGTGGTTGTGGCAACGACAACGATGACGGCAACAGTGGTGGTGGTGGTGGTGATGGCAGAACGCAATGGCAGGGTTATGGTGGTGATGTCAATAGTAGGGTGTGGTAGCTGATGTATAGAGGTAGCAATGCTGGCAAAAACAGTAGTGTTTATTATGGCGGCATCGTTTGCGGTGGCGATAGAAACGATAGTGGTGGTGTAAGGCTAGTGGTTGCACTTGTAGGTGGTGGTGGTGAAGACGGCGGTGTCGATGCCGATAGAGATAGGGGTAATGATGGCAGCGACAATCATAGTGGTGTCAATAGTGGAATGTAGTGATTAGGGTGCATAAATAACAATCGTGGTAAGGGCGGAGATAGTGGTAGTGGTGGTTGTGATTATGGTGGCAGTGGTGGCAGTTCAAGGGATAAAATGCGTGTAGAATGATAAATAATGTCGTGTTTAAAAATTAATTAGGATATGTTGGGGACTCTTAGGTTGAGGTGGACTTGGGCTATGAGAATATCCTCTTGTCTTCCTTGGTTCGGATTCGTACCAAGCCACGGAATATCTCGAAAGAGTTAGTTTGTCTTAGGAAATACCCTGATAACATCAACGACTCGAAGATAACATGATTGATCAAGATAATGACTAACTCAAGTGAAGCATGGTGTGAAAGCTAGAAGATTATTGGTTTAACATGAGAGAAGGGATTTGCATGGTTGCATGAGATTCTTGGCTGGATGATTTGGGCTTTCCTAAGGTGGTAACAAGGCTTCTAATGGCTAAGATCTTTAGTGCAAGGCTACGGAAATTACTAAGATTGCATGGATGATGATTCTTGAAACTTAGAGTATGTTTCTGGGCTAGATCGAACTCTCTGGGCTTATTTCCAGGGTGGTTCTCTCCCCTGTGTTCTACCCTCTCTAATGGTTTTTCCCCCTCATTTTGTAAGTGAAGGGTTCTCCTCTAGGCTTCAAAGGAATCTCCCTTTGTGGCTTGGTCTTCCCTTTCCTTTCTCCCTAGCTTTCCTACTATTTCCTTTTTGGTGTAATGTAGTTGCAATGTTGAGACCTACATTCTGCTTCTTCCCAAGGCGTGGCTTTCCTAGGCCAGCCGTCTGCAAGCGCTACTTCTAGTAACGTGCCTCATGGCTTTCGAGCGTTGGTTGTCTGTGCAAGCTAGGAAGGGAAAGTCAGCATTAAATGCCTGACTTGCTAGGTTTAGCATACATTTAATGCTAGAATCTAGTTTAGTCCTAACTAAAAGGGTTTACTTGCTAGGGAAAGAGGTAAACTAGGCTAATTCTCTCTCAATGTTGCCTGCGTGAAATGCAAAGGGTATGGGCTTGGATCCTTGGGCCCCTAAGCAACCCAAAATCTTCCATAACCTCGATCCGCGTAAGCCCAATAACCTTATGTAACCATCCACACCACAATCTACTTGACAAGCTCGAATATGTGACTTGGGCTTAGTATGAACAGTGATGAGCATGAGGAAGCTTGGTGTGATGAATAGGCATGAACATGGCATGATTTGTGTAAATATCTGGCTTAATAATCATGACGTGGCATGTTTGTAAATATATTCCTTATCAACCCCGCACCTTGGCATGTGTTTGGGCTCGAACGAAGGCTTTGCATGACAATTGGACCTTGAGACTTGGTTGGATTGGTGTGTGACATTTTTGAGCCCCAATAGGGTTTTATATAGGAATTTAAAATATTTATCAAAAACTCAACTCTATTTTTTTATTAAAACTACTTTTAAAAGCAACACAAATGCTGCTTTTAAAAACTGTTGTCTAGAGGCCAATGCTTTTTAAATAAACAAGATATTTTAATTTTATCAAACAATTTGTATGGTTTAACTTTAAAGTGAAACATTTGAGAGAAAAAAGCAATACAAACCAGGCCTAAATAAGTATTTATTTTGCATTTTTTCAAGCGTTCATTTTGTAATTATTTAATCACATTATTATTATTTTAAATTATCAATGATTTCTAAATTTTCAATTTTTAACAGGTTTGAGGTTCCAAAAACACGCAAAGCGTTTACCAAACTTTATGTGCATGTCCAACCTTTGTATAATGCATTAAATTATTCAGGTCACTTCGATGCCAACTTTTGTATAATGTATTTACAGTGGCGGGATGATCAACTATACATACTTTATACATAAAACTTGATGAAAAAACGAGAGTCAACAAGAATATGCCAATCATGTGAAACAATGTGTCCATGCCATGCAATGCATGCGGCCGGCTTCCAATGCGGTTGAGAATTGGATTTGAATTATTGTTCCTTTTGTTTTGCCTACCAAAATACAAGTGTTATATTGACTTTTGTTTTTAATTATTTTTAGAACCATGAAATAACGGACATAAATAAGTACATTAATTAACACTTAAGTAATAATCTAATCATTAGTTTCCATTTTATTTAGCTTACAAAATTGTGTCTACACATTTAGTCTCTCTAGCATTACTTATATTATATGGTAAAAGGAACTTCATAGAGAACGAACTAAAATGTGCTATATTATATAGATAATGTTATTTACACACTCATTTTTACCTCTCACACCCCCCTTATTAATCTTTTGTCATTGAACTTCTTCAATATATTTGATTCGGTAGCCAAAAATTAAAAAAGGTGTGAGAAATAAAAATAGGTGTTTGGATAATACAATCCTATTATATATGAAAGTTTTAGAGTCAGATTTAGATTTTGGTGAGAGTACGACGTCCATGTTATAAAGGTATTTACATCTTCAGAATTCATAATTGTCTCCAATTAGCTGCAGCAAATCCGAGTCATAAACTAAATATGTTTCTTAATTTTCCACAAATTAACTCAATAGTGATCTTGTATTATGAAAAAAAAGAACAAACTATATATGCACACTATATTCTTCAATGTGTCAAATGATAAACTTTTTTAAGTATGACATGGTCCATCATTAACATTATCGATATTGTTCCAACTTAACCATATATTGTCACGTGTTGGGTTTTATCACAAAAGACTCGGTCTTATTAAGAGTGGAAAATCTCATATATTAATTGTATATTATTTTGTTATTTACTCGATGCGGCATCATATTCTCCAATACACCCCCTCACAAATGGCCTCACACGACATCACAAGGGAAACCAATTCCCTCACGGGAACTGGTCAAATTCATTATTGAATGATACACGAATTAATGGTAAATAATGAATTCCCTGGAGTTGAAGTGCAAAGGTATGCGGTCCCAACTCTTAACCTCAGGGGAGGTGAATTAAGTTTATTCAAAGGTGGCCACTTAAAATATGTTAGATGTTCAGTTGTCAGCATGATTGGAGTATCCAAATACAAGGAAGATTTAACAGGAAATGAATAGTGAAGCATAATACTATAAGCAAATTCTAAAAGTTCGGAAATCTAGATGTGACTCAAATAATTGCATGGTAAAACTTGGAAGGAAACATTTCTATTAGAAGCTAGAACAACATCAGTAGACAATTTATACAGCAAAAAGAAAAGATCATGAGTATTCATGTCATAGAAAAACACTGCAAGGCCCAGTTACAATCTTTTCCAACGTGCATAACTACTCAGAGTGGGCAGGTGGTGCAGAAGAAAGATAACCAAAAATATCCTCTTTATCTTCACAAAGATAAAAAATAAAAAAAATAAAAATCATCTTTATGGACTACTCTGAGTCTGTTAAGCAAACTCAATGTAGTTGTATCAAACTCCGTAATGCGGTTTTCGTGAAGATTAAGAAATTTAAATTATACGAAAGCTTTAGTTACTTGAGTTCCTATATGGAAGAAAGAAAAAAACTAATAAAAAATAAAACTTTACATAATTCAGCATAAACAGCTATATATAATGCTTCACCCTTACGAAAATTTTAACAAAGTTTCTGAGCACTCAGTGTAGCTAATTTAAGATTTTGATAACAAAATATATCAATTCGTTATAACATGCCTTTCCCTTGTGAATTGGGGTGGTTCTCCAGCTCTACCTCAGCCAAAACTGTTAGGTGCAAAAGCATCTGAGCTGCTAAGAGGAGAGGGAAACCCTTTAGAGGCTGCCCTAGTTGCGAATTTGGCACAAGCAGGCACCGCTATTGCCAAGGAAATGCATTGGAGTGGGTAAAAAATAACTTAAGAAGAATGCTTCATGTTGTATATCGTGTTGGGGACTTTGACAAGACTGTAAAGTACGTGTCTATTTAGTAAAAGAAATATTGCTTCCATAATGCGTGGTTTGCAGAGGTAGCTAAGTATTCTTTCGGTATGCAGATTCTATTGGATATATGTCAACAATCTATGTATGCTAATAAATAATAAATACAAATAGAAAATTAACATAGTATGAACGATGAAATAATATTGAACATAAATATTGAAGATCGAGGATTGCATATCGCAATGTCCTTGAAACAGATATTCCGTCCCAACTCAGTGCTTGTAGTTCTACGGACGTCTGCTTCACCAGGATTCAACGATCAAGTCAAAATTCCAGCACTAGAAAAATTGACTTCTAGCGAATTTCTATGTGGTTCTCTCAGTAAGAATGTTTTGGATTATAGAAGAAGATTTGTTTTTGTTGTATTCTAAATGCCGTGCAAATAGATGTATATATATAATATTATTATACTTGTTCGCAACAGGTATGAGGAAGGGATGCATCTGTTGAGAGACATCTTCTCAGAGGGGTGTTTTCTTTCTATGTTTTTTCACACTTCAGACTTCATCTAAAATGATGAGTTTGTTGGTAAAAAAATAAATAATAATTAAATTCGAAATTAATTAAAAATAATTACTTAAATCCGAAAATAATTAATTAATTTAATTATTAGGCTCAAGGTCCATCTTTTGATAATTAATTATATATTAATAATTAATAATTAAATTCGAAATTAATTAAAAATAATTACTTAAATCCGAAAATAATTATTTTTAATTAATTTAATTATTAGGCACAAGGCCCATCTTTTGATAATTATTTAGATAAAATTAAGGGACACTTGAATGTGATCCTTAACTATCAATATTCTTTGACTGAAACCATATTGGTTTTTAATTTTTTTTATCAAAATCTCTGAAATTAATGTGATATGTATTTCTATGTAGGTTACTATATTTTTAAATTAAAAATTGAAATTTATAGTTGTTTGTATTAATGAGATTTTAAATAAATAAAAAACCCATAAATTGTGGATTAAAATTATTAAAATATAAATTATACTCTCCAATATGTTGTGTGTGTGTGTGTGTGTGTGTTTGTCTATATATAATTATATAAACATGAGTACATTCATCAAAATTAACAAAAAATTTATTGTACCAAAATATGGGTACATTCTTCAAAACCACACAAAAAATAATAGATATTAGGCTTAATAACATTAGTAAATTTCCTTGATTAATTAAACTTGAGATGGATACATTCTCAAATCAAGAAAAATAATGTACCCATATAAGTTTAAAAATGCATTGGAAAAAATTGAATAGATTTTATATAAAAAATAAAATAAAATAAAAAAAAGGTACATTTTACATACAACAAATTGGTATATTTAAGAATTGGTTCATTTTAAAATTAAAAAAAATTAAAAAATTACATGAATGGGTACGTATAAGATTAAAAAATTGGAAACCTTTTTATAAAAATTAAGGGATACAAATTTATTCTAATTTTCATTTTTCTTTTTTTGGAAAGGTTTTTTAGTCAAAATAGTCCCTGAAATATGTTTAACTCCTTATTTTGGTCCCTAAAATTTGAAATCAATAGAAATGGTCCCTGAGATTGTCCACCATCAATCATTTTGGTCATTCGGTGAAAAATTTTGTTAAATAAGGATCAACATGACAAAATTACCCTCAATTAAATAAACAAAAGGCAACATCATTTGACAAAAATAAGGGTAATTTTTTCATTTTATCCTTATTTTACGGAGATTTTCCACGGAATGACCAAAATAATTGATTATAGACAAACTCAGGGACCAACTCTATCGATTTCAAATCTCAGGAACCAAAGTGAGGAGTTATACAAATTTCAGGAACCATTTTGGCTAAAAAGTCTTTTGGAAATGTTTTGAATTGAAAATTAGTTCGGAGTTCAATAAAGATGTGAGATTAAAATCCTAAATCAATTATTAATTTTTATTTTAAAAATTATGTAACTGACATGTAAATTTATTATTGCATTAATGTTAGGGACTTTGATCAAAATCTGAAAATTAATAAGATTTCAGTTAATGAACATTAGTAACTAGAGACCAGATACTAATTTTTCCTCAAATTAATAATAAATAAATAAATAAAAATTGTTTTCTTACTTTTGAAGCCAAATACTTTCATTCAGTGGAGGGCTCATTGGCAAAGCTCTGGTATTGAGAGCATCTCGGTTGAGCTAAGAAACCAAGAGTGACTGAATGAGATGATGAGGAGGGTGTAATATGCAGTACCTATTTAACATGGGTTATAAAAGTATGTTGCAAGAGTGACTGAATGAGATGATGAGGAAGAATATTATTGTTTTCTTACTCCTCACGTATAAGGAAGAAGCATTTCTTTTGTACGAACAGACAAATTAGAATTTGATAAGTATATAAAATTTTCTTTCTGTGTTAGATTTGCAGTTACGGTAAATGACTTCTTACATGTAAAGAGAATAGACATTTATTCTGTACAGACAAATAGCAGTTTGACACTTTTTTCCTTTTGTGTTACTAAAATGCTTTAATATATGTGTCAACTTCTTACTTGTAGTTAGGGGTGGATGATTCTTCATTTGAAAGAAGCCAAATCATGTTCTTATTTGTTACGAAAAAGGTTACTAATTTAGTAGCGGTTTTAACATTCTCAAGCACTTCAAATGACACTTGTAACAGGAGGGACAAAAATAAATAATAGTGTAGAATCGTTACCCTACAAATTCAATGTACAAAGCGAAGGGACACAAATAAAGTTGAACGATATTCATCTTTTGTCTCCATTTTGATTGTTCCTTTTCCTTTTTCCTTACTCAGTGCTTAATTACGCATAAATAGGTAAAGATCCATATTTTCATCGGCCTTGTTCATGATTGCTAGGGCTTCTTTTGTCACCTAAGTCAATTGATTTCCCTAGTTTTATTAAAGCATGAAATCTATGGAATATTTGACCAAAATTATATAAAGCATGAAATATAACAATCGCTAATTCACTAAAAAGTGTTTTACCGTGCCTAAGTAGCGTAATGGGTTCTTTCTACTAGAAATTCTTTGGTAATGCTACAATTTACTCATGTTATAATGTATTCTATTTACTAGTTTGATACTTCAAAACACAAACATGTTTACCCGCATCATAAGGCATGAATTAGTAACGTCACAATGTTACAATCACACCGTGTTTTCTTTTTCTCCCACTCCAACAACCCTATAACTTCAGCATGGTAGTAGTGATGGCAAAACTTAATAGTTTCAAGACCCACGCACCAAGAGGAATGGTATCAGCAGTTTACGGAGATTTTTCAAGAGAACTTTAACGAAAAGCTCCTGGTACTGTTCACTTTAACGAAAAACCATATTTTTACACTAAAAAGTCAATCCTAGTACTATTCACTTTAGCCTTTATTTTGTCCTTATCGTTAAAACTCAAAGTTTTCAAGCCATTTTCATTAGTTTTCCTATTTTTCAATGTATCCAAAACATGGTGGTACATGATGTGTCTCTATACAAGTTGTGAGGTTCTTGTGTTAAAAATTTAATAACATAAAAAATAAAATTTCCCACCATTTATATAATAACATGTGACGTACTACTTGTGTCACGGGCACAAGGAAAAATTTCTCCAATTTATGATACAACTTTCAGAGTTGCTTGGAGCCTAATCATATCTTAAAATTCATGATTAATTATCATAATCCAAAAATCTTAGAGCATCTCCAAGACTCCGAAGAAGATGTCAAAATTCTAGGTGGCATGCCACTATGCATATTTGACATCAAAACTAACTGAAGTGTTATTTACTGATTGGATTTGAAGGCTTTGTGTTTTGAAGTCAAATTTGACATCAATGTCAAATTTATTTTTAATTCGTTTTAATGATTAGTCCCTTATTCCATTAACATTTAAACCAATAAAAATTTTGTTTTAACATTTTTTTAATAATTACAACTATTTAAGGCTCTATTTCAATAATAAAATAATATTTAACAATTCAATTAGAGAAGTACAAAATTTAACATAAGACTTCAGATTGCCACATCATTCATCAATTGTGATTTGTGTCTTGTAATTTGACATTTTCTTTGGAGATCCCAAAAAAAGAGAGATTTTTCAATATAATCGGCACACAAAGTGATACATCATGTATCACTATATAAATGATAGGATATGTGTGTTAAAATGTTAACAACTTAAAAAATAAAATTTCTCACCACTTACATAAAAACACGTGATGTACCACTTATGTTCCCGTCACATTGAAAAATTTCTCCAAAAAAAAAACCTTTCAGCTTTCCAACCTACAAAGATACCAAAGGAGCTCAAAATCACAAGTTTTATACTAGAAGAACTCAAGACGCCGAAAGGAGTATTCTACAATGGCTGGAAAAATAAATCCTTCAATAACATAGAAACAAAAACAAATCATTGATCAAGTCCAGCCTGCTTCAAATTATGCACTGCTTAAAGCTTCTACATATAAAGCTCGAAGAATTTAACAAGCGATAGAAAGAGGGATCTCTAATACCCTCTTCAATTGAGATCAAGACGCCCAATGAAGTTCTCCCATTCAAGATCTGAAGCAAAGAAAAATATCATTAATGAGCACTTTATGTAGCAAATGAAACATAGCAACTCGAAAAGGGACATTTCCGTTGAGAAAAGGTCAGTGTAGTCGATACCTGAATAGTGTACTCTTTTTCCAGATTCCGAAGGACCTGGAGAACATATCCAGGGCTTTGATCCGAAAAAGATTAAGAACAGAAAGCAACTCAATCCTGAATCGAATGAAATACAGTCAAAACAACCTTATAATGCCGGAAAGGATTGTATGATGGAAAATACACTTTACACATATCCACACAACACGATATGGGCTTAGTCATTTTTTCCACCTATAAACGCGGAAACTCCAAGCTTCAGAGGTCAGAAGTCCAAGCACATCCTGTGTGTCCAGATTTTGCCAGGCAAAGTTTTCACATGCGTAATGAAATTTGACATGGGAGAAAACAAGCAACCCAAACTTCCCGGCATTTGCTACATAAAGATGCATGCTCTGGGCAATCTCATTCAGGTCTGTAGCCGAAGAAAGAAAACAAGGGTGAAGAGCTTGAATACTATTTATGCAGTTTTGGAGCGATTATCCTCCATTTGATACACTGAACAAATGCAAATCAAACAAAAGATAATCTTGCACGATGAAAACTCCATACCTATTACTTTGCTGAAGAAATTTGGTTTACTGACGGCATCCAACTGCTTGAAGCACCATTTTGATTCCCAACTCTACGGCCTAAGTTTGCATTTTCAGCTGGCCCCTCTGGTTTTTGAAAATGTCTTCTGAGAGTAAATGCAGTAGGTGGCATAGGTGCATTACTCACATTCTGCAACAATTACAACCCAGTACAGCATAAAATGAAATACATGAGAACATCTTCCATGCAAACAGGAATAGATATGTGATGCGACTGAAGGAGCAGAGCAGAAACATGCAAAAACAAACATTAATGGTTTAATTACAAGTTACATACGTGTTTCTCAACAGGATTATTAGCACCCGAATTCTGGGTTGTTGAGGATCTATATTGCATATGAACATCTGGATGCGCATGATTGCTTGGCCGCTCGCGTTCTGTGAGCTCAGCTGATCTAGAAACATCGCCTGAAACCCATAAATAAAACCTTAGACATGAGAAATACTTGATAAACCAACAATTTGTGTATAAATAGACTCCTCGAGTAATGTAAGTAACAAGGCTCTAGTATACCCAAAGCTTTCCCTCAAGTGAAAACTGGGGTACTGGAATTTTACCTTTAAGCCTCATTGGTACTGCTTGACCACTAGGAACTTCTCGACCGTGGACTACTACAGGTGGCTGCGGTTTCTGAGATGAATTTAGAAGAAACAAGGTTAAACACGTAAGAATGAATACATCAATACTTGAAGGAAAATTAGATACACACACGGAACAGAACATGGTCCTGTGCATACAATTCTAGCAGCAGTTAATAGAAGAAAGTTAAAAATAAATAAATAAAATAAAAAAATAAAAAAGTTTCATGAAAATACTAACAGATGATTGACCCTGAGTCCTTGTCTGCTGTGCCTGCTGATATTTTAGAATTGTCCAGTCAAATATATAGTCAAACTCGTATCCTGTGAGATATGGGAACAATTTATAAACATCAATAAACAAAGACCACCAGTTCAAAAATAAACCTAGAGCAACACATTTAATAATTCTAAACAGGGAGGAACCGAAAAATCAGTTTTCCATGAAGCAAAAGCTCATATGTACAAAGCATCGGCATTCCATATAATGCAGGCTGCATTTTTTACAACTATTTATATGTTGTAGGATAAAGAATATGGTGTAATATCATACCTTCACGGCTAAACAAGTCGCGAAACAAGCGCTTCAAGAATGCATAATCCGGGCGTTGATCAAATGTTAAAGAGTGGCAATAATGGAAGTACGAGGCAAACTCCACAGGATGTGACTTACATAGGGCCTGGAAAACAAATGTGACATCAGTTCATTTTTACACAGAGAACAGAAATTTCCAGAGAGACAAAAAAAGGATGGATCATAAATTCTTGCTCAATTGTAATGGATCTCTGAAAAGGTTTCAAAAGAAAATAGGAAACCCACCTCCCAAAAGAAAACAAAATAAAAATTGCAAGCTGTTTTTATAATTGCATACTTCTAGATGAGAATTCTTAAAACCTGAACTCATTTAGATATATGGGGCAATTTCAGTAAACTCTACATGTAACAAAAAATGGGAAGAACAAATACAAATGCCTGATACAAAAGTTTAGGAGACATGATCTTACAGAAACAGCATTCAACAAGTCAGCCATGTTGGATTGAGTTTTAAGTATGATCCTCCTATTCACAAGATGCAAACGTATCATCTAATGGACAGTGGCACATACCTCAATGGGAGTTGATAACTTCTTCTCACAAATCTTATCATATTTTTGCTTCTTTGTTGCAGCTTTTAGACCCTGCCAAGGAAGGCTAAATGCAGAAATCAATTAGTCTGCCAGGCCAAAAAATAGTTGAGTACCCAGTTAACTGGTCAAAACATTGTGCAAAGAGTGCTTGTCATCAAAGTGACAGTTGCGATGTGTTTCACCAATGAAAGTATATCAGCATAAGAATCCTAACTGGAGTGGTAAATAATTCAAGATATAAAATTCTCATTTAGAAAAGTGGTTCAACTTTATGGCACACCTTCCTCTTAAGAAGTACAGAAGAACATATCCAAGTGACTCCAAATCATCCCGGCGACTCTGATCTAGAACAATGTACCCAACAAATGAGGAAAAAGATAGCCAAAGCATTTAGAAAAGAATTAAATAAACAGTAACTGTCCTTACCTATTCCCAAATGGGTATTGCAACTAGCATAGCGTGCAGTTCCTGTTAAGCTTCTGTTCTCTCTGTATGAGTTTGACAATGAAAAGATAAACACATACTGAAATGCGAAAATACTGTTGAACAGGAAGAGCTCATTCAAGACACAAATGTCCTACTAGATTTAAGCATGGACAAAATTATGACACTTTACCTGTACGGAATATGCCGGTGTGTATTTTGGTCCCGAAATCTTTTTGCAAGTCCAAAATCAATAACGTAAACCTAATTCATGTGTATTTAACAATGGTTAATAATTGATAAACAACACAGAGATCATAAAGGCTTTATTGTTCCTGCAACTTAGTTGTTGAAGAGGAATGCATTAACATTACTTGATTTGCTTTCCTGCCAAGACCCATGAGGAAGTTGTCTGGTTTGATGTCTCTATGAAGAAACCCTTTAGAATGTACATATTCTATTCTGGTAATCTGCAATTGAATGAACAAAGGAATCATATTTACCACTACGCAAACAATTTAGCACTTAGTAATCTGATAATCCAGTAAAAAACCATAAAGTAAGTGTGGTCTTAAAAAGTGAGTCCCTTTTGATTGCAACTGACCAAATAATATGACAAGAATTTCTGTAAGCGATCCATAAGACAAAAACAAAATCCCTTAATAGCAACAACTAACTATAAGCTTAACAAATTACAAGCAATCAAAGAAAATATTCAAGATTACCATCTGATCTGCCAACATTAAGACTGTCTTCAGTGAAAACCTCCTCCCACAGTACACAAAGAGGTCTTCAAGACTCGGTCCCAGCAAGTCGATGACAAGAACATTATCGTCCTTATCAAATCCCGCCCATCTTATGCTTGCAATACCACCTGAAGGTTCATAAACTCAAGTCATTATATATGGTGAAAAAAAAAGATTCAAGGTCATAGTTTTGGAGAACACGTTGTTCAAGAGCAACACTATTATTGAATCCGTACTTCCTCCCTGCAGAATTTTATAAAGCTTTGCCTCGTACAAAAGTTGTGGATGTTTTGTCTTGTTATTTTCCTGCCACAAAAATTACAACCGATTACTCGAACATCATACTATTCGTCTACCTGAAATGAGAACAGGGAATACCAGAACAATATGGTTCCCCAATTGAAACCCACATCCATTCTAATCCCAATTTTCATTGCCACAATAGAACTTCTGACTCGAAAATGCACTCAAACCAGAAAATGAAATTCTTCAAACTTTCGAGATCTATAACACAGATCCTTAACACACAGAACCTAATTCTGACACAAGATTCCACTTTCAATCCAAAGAACCATAACTTGATCAGCTCAAACGCAGGATATTAATTCACAAAAAATGCAGGCTCAATTTTTTTCCCGGAAAGTATTCCCCCCGAAACAAACACTCAAACCATTCGATCAAATTACAAAAATGAAAAGGATCGAATCGAAACGTACAATCTTGGCCGCCAAATTCTCGCCAGTCTCTATATGCGTTGCTGACAAACCAAAAAACAAATAAAAAAAATTACAAAAATTAATCAGGACTATTGAAAATAATCAAAATTAAAGAGAAAAGGGGGGGTCAAGATAGCTAAATGAATGATTCACAAACCAAGATACAATTCGCCGAACGAGCCGCTCCCAATTTTGCGACCTAATTTGTATTTCTCTGCCACAACCCTCTCCATAAAAAGCCCTAATCTCTCTGGACCCGATTGACTTCGTCGATGAAGAGAGAGAAAGCTAAGGTTTTTAGGGCGAGGTTCAGATCGAATAGCAGAGACGACGATCCGGTCGAATGCAATTTGAGGAGTTTTACGGAGAGAGGTCAAAGGAAGAAACGAGCAGGACTCGGATGGCGGCCACAGGTAAGGGAGACGGGGATCTAAAAGGTAAAAGTGAAAAAGAGTTGGGCGAATAAGGAAATTATGGATCTTAAAATGAGGGGTGGAATTTGGAATTTATGGAGTTTGAGGTGGTTATTGAATTCCAGAAAGTATTTGGGAAGCTTTCGCCGGCCCGAACAACTGTGTGCATTCATAAAAAAGCGCAGGCAACGATGGCGGTAAAATCATTTTAAAAGTCTTGAAAATTAAAAGCCTATACGGAGATTAAATCCTAATAAAAAAATAATAATGTTAGAAAAATTATATTTGTAGACAAAATTAAAAAAATTTAAAGAACATAAATTAATGATTGGTTTATTATTATTATTTTTTTTCTTCTGAAAGAGTACGATCTTTATTACGAAACAAAGCTCACATACATAATAAGGATAGTGTGCATTAAAAAGTCTCGATAAAAACTTTGTCGAAGCTTTTAACCTGGTCTAAGGAAAAGAACGTCTCGCACGACAAGAAAGCTATCCTCACATGCCAATACTGAAAAACCAGTCCAAATTACAAACTTTCATCAAGTAAAACACCCCTAAGAAAATGAGGGGGATCTTCAAACCACAAGAATTGCTAAATACCTCCGACTCCAACCAGTCCAAATTACAAACTTTCATTCATATTATTTAATTTACAAAATTTATCTTCAAATTTAATGTTCCTAAAATTATTCTAAAAAAGGTAAATAGTAAAAGTTGGTTCTTTTGGTCAAAGAAACGAAAAGTAATTAAGTTGCCAAATTTTGTTTTTGTTTTTGTTGGAACTAATTACCAAATTAATTACTTAATTAATAACAGAGAGGATAGGATGCAGACAATTAATCCTATGATTTAGGAGATTTTTATTCTTTAATGTTTGGAAGAAAAAAAAAAGGTGAAAATGGGGTAAATTTGATATAACAATAAAAATGAGGTGACCTATTTCCATGACAGCAGATAAAGTGGAATTTTTCTAATAATGACTTACAAAATTGAACTTATTATATCAAGTTTACTCCAAAGAAAACAATAATACCACATTATTTGAATCATTCCAAATAACGATTGCCACGCCCTGATCCTGACATACGTCCAAGATCGACACATGACGTCACCACATTCCTGTTTATCTATCATGTCTCACCTCCGAGACATGACCAAAACACAACCAATGATTTAACCATGTAGTCATTTTCTTTTATTTCATGGCTACATCTAACCTTACGTTAGACTGCCTACATACCCTAAAAATGGATCAAGTCATTCGTAGTTTAGCTTTCACTACACTTCGACGTTTATCACAGTACATTCAAGCAAAAAAGCATAGCATTCCTCAATCAATTATTAGAACTTGACAAGCATGAAATTACTAGGTTTAGAGCTACATAACAAACCCACAAGACATTCAAGATTTCCATTCCATCCATCATATAAATCACTATGCTTTCAACATGATACCTCAATCCACAACATGCAACATCTCAAAGAACGGTTAACGAAGCACAATATTATTTTCAAGCCACATTGATCAACTAATCTAATCATAATAATAACAATCATATCCAACATCATTCCACAATCACTCCAATTAATCAATCCCTAGAATCAAAGATGCACAATATTAACATTTAACTACGTTAATCAATCAATAAGATCACATATCAATTTAATAAAGGAATTCCACATAATTCCCTAGCTGCATTCCAAGTAATAACATGATAAATCTAATTTATAAACACAACGTCTACTGTGAGCAAGAATAGGGATTTTGAACCGCTCAATAAAATTTAACTAAAATATGGTCACCTATCGATATGTACCAAGTACAACTAATCCTCATCACCCCTAAAGTGCATATGGTCCCCCATTGCGGATATACCAACCAAAACCATAGGCATAATCTAATCGTGCAAGCAGTGATCACCCATCGCAGATATACCAAGCAGGACCACATCCTAACTCTAGGTAGTGATCACCCCTCGTGGATATACCAAGTATGATTACTCTTAGAATGTGTATGGTCCCTCATTGCAGATAAACCAAGCAGAACCATATGCATAGTCTAATAACGTAGGCAATGATCACCCATCGCGAATATACCAAGCATGATCACCCTAACAATCCCCTATCGTGGATATACCAAGCAGGACTGTATCTTATAGCTCTAGGTAGTGATTACCCATCACGGATATACCAAGCATGATCACCCTTAGAATGTGTATAATCCCCATTGAGGATAAAACCAAGAAAAACCATAAGCATAGTCTAATTGTGCAGGCGGCGATCACCCATCGCAGATATACCAAGCATGATCACCCTTGAAATATGATGGTCCCTTATTGTGGATATACCAAGCAGGACCATCCATGTACCACTGCTACATAGTGTAGTTAGATCAACATAAAAACCTACTGATAGGAGCATATTTATGCGACTTAATTGGCTTGTTCTCGTGCATTTACGTTGTGTTTCTTTAGTTATTTTAGTTCTTTATGCCATTTTCGTGTGTTTCTAGGTTCATGGGGCTAAAGGAGCAAAGAAGTGCATTTTGGAGCCTTTTGGAGCACTTTTGGGCTAAGGATGGATAGCTTATGCTTGGAGCCAAAGTGTTGGACGAAATTGAAGACCTAATTGAAGACCAAAGTGTTGGAACCTTGTTCCCTTTAGTTTTAGGACATTTAGACCTTTCCTATATCCTAGCCGCACCGTTGTCCTAAGCACTAGAGCATTAATCATTCACTTTTCATTATATAATTCAGCCATCATCATGCATATATTCCTCCCCCTAGCTGTCATTATCATTCACACACCATCACACAATCCAACCCGTGGCTTTCACATTCATTTCCACCAGAAAACAAAGCCTAACCCGTGCATTCCCCCTAATTCCATCCATCTTCCACACCTTTCCAACCTAGCCACACCCTTTAATCATCCCCCTTTAAGTTATGATTTTATTTCCTAACCCTACATGCATTATTTATTAACTCTTCATCATGCATCCACATTTTAAATAATCAAAAACTTCCCCCTTTGCCGTGGTCTTCATTCCCATTTCCAGCATCTTCACATGCATTTCCAGCTTTCACATGCCTTCACATTCATTTCCAAACAACAATCACTTCAAATGCCATGCATTCACATGCATTTCCAGCAAGAAAACACCTTTGCCGTGGCCTTCATTCCCATTTCCAGCACCTTCACATGCATTTCCAGCATTCCCTTTTCATCATTGCAGCCACATTTCACTCCTTAACTCACATGCATTCATCACCAAGCAACCTAGCTGCACCCTACATACATTATTTAGTCATTCTTTTACATATTGCAGCTGCATCCCCTCACCCTTTAATCATTAAGCACATGCAAAACTTCATCATTCATCACACATCCCTTGGCATGCAAAACAGCACCCATTTCAGCACCAAAGAAGCCTTGCCGTGACCTTCACATGCTTTCCAGCTTTCCACCAGCTTTCCTAGCTGTTTTTCCACCACATTCCAGCCACATGCATGCTTAAACAAACAGCCATATACACCTTCATTCCTCTTATAAAAACCCTTGCATCCCCACTCCATACCACATCTCATTTTCATACACAACACACCACAAACACATCCATTCTTCCTTGCCGTGAGCTCCTATTCCCTTATAATCCAAACACCACTCCTCATCCATTTCCATAATTCCCCAATCCATTCAACACACCAACAACATCCCTTAGACCTTATGCTACAACGAAGAGGAGGAGAAGAGTGCCTAAACGTTCATACAATTCAAGTTTGAGTTGTTGGAATGTTTAGGTGTTTCTTTTCCTCGATTACAATGTTTAATTTCAATTCTCTTTGTTTTGTACCATGAGGAACTAAACCCCCCTTGGCTAGGGGGGGATTCGAAATAAATGTTTATGCTTGCATTTTGATTTGATTACTTCTAATTGCGTTTCATAAGTTGTGGATTCAATTTGTTTAACCGTTTGATTGATAACTTATTTATGTATGTTTATTGAGAGTGCACGCTTAATTTTCATGCATGAATATGACGCTAGAATATAAGTGAGTTTCACCTAATCGTTATGAACTTATATTCACAAGTAGTGGAGGTTGCTTATAAACAATCGCGTTAAATGAATTCTTGGCACGAGTTTCATGCTCATCATAGTAACGAATGCCTCGTCAACACTTATAGTTTTCATAATGCTTAATGATCTTTGATTGTATCTTTATTGTGTTGTTCATGTAAAGGACTTTTGGAGAATGTAGTGAATTGCGTTGCGCAAACCCATCCAATTCATTAACTTAAGGAAAACTTGACGGTTAATTTAAGCGGACCTAATTGACCCGGGGTGATGAGTTTCATAATTTATTGAAATGCAATTGGAAATCTTTTTATTATGCAAGTGTAACATGTGTGGAGATGAACCCCTTGGCTAGCATCCATTCATTCCATTTCATCAATTTCATATTTACATTCTGTCTAGTTTATTAACTTGTTTCGTTATTTCAATTTTTGTCAAACCTCAATCCCCCTTTTGCTTTAATGTTCAATTTAGTTAGAAATCAATTTAGTTTGTGTTTTTAAAGCATTTTGAGTCTTTTGGTTTGTCTTAGTGTTTTAAACTTTAGTTTTGCATTCTTTGAGTCTAGGATAGCGTTTTATATTGTTTTTACGTTTTTGAGTCAAATCCAAGTGATTAACAATCCCTCCTAATCCCCGGTCCAGAACGATCCCTACTTACATACTTACTACAATTTGACAAAAAGAGGGTTTAATTTGTGTGCGTATAATTCACGCATCACCTACTTACCCTTATCTTAACCCCTATGATTTACAATGTAATCACCTGCACTATCAATTTCTCATGACCACTAACATGTCACACAAGCATACAAGTTCCACGGGATACTTCTAATAGGATAGGCTCACATTGTCATAATAGTTACCAAACATGTCATTCATATTATCAAGAAGATAAAAACACATCTATATCACAATAAGGCATCATATACACGTAAGCTGAGGTATATATTACCTGAGATAGCTCACTAACCGATATAGGCTCACTAAGCTCTACTTAGTTTCTAGTAATACAAATTTTAGTATTCAAGAACGATTAAGAACATTTTGATCAAAATCAACCATAGTAGATCAATCAGGAAGATCCGCCCACCAGATTTCCAATCCGTAAGTTCCTAAAGTCCTCAAATATTACGTATAATAACATATTAAAGTTTGGTAATGATATAACGGTTAGATCGTCGATTGTTATAATGATAAAGTGGCGCCCTCTAACGAAAATATGTTTAAACAACGGGATTTCATCAATCGGATGTAAAATATGGAATCCGAGTATTGAATTTAAATTTAGAAGACAAAGTCGGCCCACTGGCTATACGCCGCCGCAAGTGGCGATTTTCGGGGAACGGAAACCCAATTTTCCGATGAACTCTAAAAATTACCAATTTTCACATAAATGTAGAGCAAGTCAAGGGGCATAATTTTCATACATGGGTGAAAATCCAATTCGGTGGGGAAGTGGCCTGAAAACTCCTCGTTTCGCCGGAAACCCTAGAAATGGGTGTTCTCGATTCGATGCTAAAACAAACTCTGACGCCTCGTCCAATAATTGGGCCTTACTCCTGAGGTTGAGGGGAGTCTATTGGTAGTAGTGATCGATGGTGTTGACTTCAGAAACGGCGGATCGCCGTCATGCACCCCTCGGCGCCACCTATGTCATTCTTCACAAAAAGGGCACCAATCCTTGTCGAGTTTGGGTCAACGGTGGCCGAAATATGGAGATAAGGTTAGGTCGGGTAAGGTCGAGTCAGCGGGTCGAAAGGTGGTCCGAGTTTGCTGGGTCTCTCCTTCCCTCCTTTCCCTCATTTTCCCCTTCTTGATTGGTCACTCTCCCTCATTTTCTCTCCCACATCTCTCATTTTTCCCCTCTGGTCCCTTCCCAAAGAAATGGGAACCCCTAAAAATATTAAATCCCTATTTTATTTAAGAAACTTTTAACGTTCGTAACTTCTTCTTCCTCGTCCCAATTCACGAATGGCCTTCGCCTACCCGCTCATGGGGTTGAGCTCAATTCAAAAACATTAAGAGTGACCCCCGAAGGTCTACGGATTTTAAATAATTATTTTCGAAAATTCAAACTTTGTAATTAAGTAATTAAAATATAAAATTAATTTAAATTCGCAAAAACACTATAAAATCCCACGAATACAAAATACATAAATTACAATAGTGAAATCCCAAGACTTCATGATATTAAAAAATAAAAAGACAAGTAAATTGTAGTAGTAGTCCCTCAACTTTAATCAAATTGGAGCAATGATCCCTCAACTAAAAATCTATTATTGTTGATCTCTAAACTCATCAAAATGTGTAGCTGTGGTCATTTTCGCCAACTTCACCAGAATTTGTCAAAATAAATTATGTTGGAAGGACCATTGCTACAATTGGAGTCTCTCAATTCATCAAAACGTGTATCTATGGTCATTTTTGTCAACTTCGTCAGAATTTTGTCAAAATAAGTGATATTGGAAGGACCATTGCTACAATTGGGTTAAAGTTAAGGGACCATTGCTCAAATTGGGTTAAGGTTTAGAGACCATTTCTCCAGTTTGATTAAAGTTGAAGAACCAATGATAATGGATTTTTAGTTGAGAGACCATATCTGCACGTTTTGATGAGTTGAGGGACTAAGAAGATGCAATATTACCGAATTCATGGATTCATTTTTCACGAAAGCCCCTCAGCTTTATTCAAATTCCGAAACAAGAGATGCAATAGCACCAGATGGAGGGATTCCATTTTCACAAAAGCCCCTCAGTTTTATTCAAATTCCTAAACAAGAGATGCAATAACACCAGATGGAGGGATTCCATTTTTACGAAAGCCCCTCAGTTTTATTCAAATTCCCAAAGTGGCATAAAAAACAGTTCCGACTGTGATCACTTTGAAGCTAATAAGTTGAACATATACTTGTTAATCATATAATGTTTCCTTGTAGTACTATACCACCTGCCCCATCCTCCCAAAGAAATTTCAGATGCAAACTCTAGTGCATATACTCGTCCCTAACAACGTGATACAGTTTGTACAGATCTGGTAATAACACGATAAGCGAGTGAGAGCAGCATCAAGATCACATTATTTCAAAACCAAGAGTTAGTTCCTTGTATTACTTGGGAGACTTGGAGGTTTGAACCAAAGATTTCTAAACTTAGGATAACCATTAACCAACATTGGTTTCGTTCCTTTGGAACTGAAAATGTGTAGAAACCAACACGATCTCGTTTTTATGATTCCGAACTGGGTTTCAAAAATGTTAGGAAGCTCATCTGCAGGGTTGTTTTCACTGTTCTGACGGAAAAAGACAACGGTTAACAAAGACTTCACTCGTTCAGTCCCGAAAAACAAGTCTGAACGTCAACAAAGCACCGATCAATGGGCTACAGACCAGGAGGTTTGAATAATGGAACCATATTGTATAACCCTTCCACATCAACGGGAACTCTGAGAGCCCGGCTAAGGAGCTCGGGTGTAGTAGTTTTGCCCTTCCAAGTACTGAACCATGGTCCTCCCCCAACTTCTACTGCGGCCATGTTACTTGAAACATCCAATATCATCTACAACATAGACAAAATCAAAAGGCTCGAATCACAAGAAGGTTTTGCACAAGTCATCAAATCATTAACTGATATATCAAACTACAGTATCTTGTAAGCCAGAAACATAATTATTGGGGGAAAAAAAGGGTGCGGCAAACATTTTATCACATAAACATAGCGGTCGTTGGACTCATGAACCATCCCCAACCCCATAGTCACATTGACAAATAAATTCCCATAACAGAACCTATAGGTCAATTGAGACAACTCATGAACCATCCCCAACCCCATAGTCACATTGACAAATAAATGCCCATAACAGAACCAATAGATCAATTGAGACAATGTCCCATCACATCGTCCAATAATCCAGGCCAACTTTAGCAGACATTTTTTACTAAAAACCGGCACAAGTCCTTCCAATAATGGGAAAGAGTGATAGAAGTGTGACTGTTTGGCCAAAGGATATCCAATCCTAACTACAAAGAAATGATTAACTTATCCATGGTCACTGGTTATGGCTTGTTTAATGTTCTTTAATTTTCTTGTTTAATCTATACGAAAAGTTTGAAGAGCAAATGGTTACCTAATGATGGGTATTATGACTCGGTCTATGAAGAATACTCGTGCCGTGCCTGCTTAAAAGATTTTGGGCTCGTGTTGGCCATAGAAGCACTTTCAGCTAAAAATTTATATGTTCTAACGCAGGTCATCAAGAAAACTGTTGCTTATTATCCATGCCTTGTCCAGAGTGGCAAACCAGGGAAAGAAGTGTGTTATAAATGGTCTATTAGCATAGTTTTTGTTTCCCACGGCAAACTAAAATAAAATTCCGAGCTTTTACTGACAAAAAAAAAATGCAAATGTCAAATAACTAGTCATTTTAGAGTTGTATGGCCTGTCTAAAACATATTGCAAGCCTAGGACACAGAAAAGAAAAGAGTAATTGAAGAAAAGGAGAGTGAGACCAATAAATACATGTGTATATAATATATATGTATATGAGTGAAAACTGCGCACCTTCCCCTTGTTACCATCATATCTTCGTTCCCACATTTTTAATTTTAGATCACCGAAGCAAGTATCTTTACAAGCTGGAGCAAGTCCAGCTTCTGATGTTGGAGCACGCAAAGTTGTACCAGGATCCTCTGTTGTTGCCTCTAATTCAACCTGCTCATTAACAAGAAAAGTGTGTTGGGTGACTACAAAGATTTTCACTAATATTATCAAAAAGGCTAGAACCAGCTTGAACCTTCTGTTAGTGTTATGGTAGAGATTTCATTTCCACTAATATTACCAAATTATTAAAGACCACCCACCACTTAATACAGCTATAGAGATTTCATTTCCAGGGTATACTACTACTATCACATCTGAGGGAGGGGCAAGATGAAAGAGACGTTCAATTACCATGTGTGTTTCATTCTCTGCAGCAATGGACCAGTAACCCCAAGGAGCAATTTCCCAACTAACAACACCATTCCATGGTACAAATTCATAAAACTTTCCACCATAGTGAACTCCGATCTGCATCATAAATGCATGAACATATTAAAGGGGGAAAAATGCAGGTACTATTTGTTAGCAATAAAGGGCAAGGTTACCTCCAACTTGGAAATTTCATGGATATATCCAATTCTTAATTTATCATGAGCAATTGTAGAATGCAAAGAAAGACAAGACTTTGTTTCATCTTCATCCATTTTCCTTATAGCATGTTTAATGAAGAAATTTTAGAGAGACCAACACAAACATAACACGATCTTGAATGCCAAAGAAACTGCTCAACCCTTACTTCCCCCTCCCTCCTCTATGAATCTCATTTAAAACTTCCTCTCAAAGATAACTTAGCAAAATATAAAGTGAGCAGAAGCAAACAAGGGAAAGAAAAGCATCATTTTCAGATCAATCTCCACTGGAAAAGTACCAAAGCAGCGTTTTCAAAAGATTCTGTTAATCCAGGTAGTTGCCGCAACCACCGCCTGATGTCAGAGCAACTTCTCCAGTAGCACCTTCAAAAACATTACACTGAACCTGCAGTGTGGCATGAATCCATCCAAATAAATCAGTGGATGCCAAACCACTAATACAATGAAGAATGAGATTAACCTTTACTATAATAAGATACTGATGAATGGATAAAAGCCTACCCAGAACCATTTTCTTGGGAATGCTCCACCCCAATTCTTTTCAGAATAAGAAGGGGCATTTTCAAACTCAAATCTTTCACCATCCCACTCTATCCAACCTGAGATTTAAACGAAACCTGAGACAATGCCCTGAAAAGTGTGTACAGGTTTCTAAAAAGAGAAAATTTTGGAGTACAGGATATTCAAAAGAAAGAAACACATGATTGTCCAAAATAAAATAGCTAAATGGTACAGAAAATATTTGCGAGGAGTTAAAGGACATAAGCAAATGCCTGTTGACAATCCACCAGACATGCATATTTGCCAATGGGGTTCAAATACAGGAAAAGCTGCTAACCAGCCTGCAGTAGACTTCTGCTTAGACCCAACATCACCCCATCCATAAATTGGGCGGGTACTGTATTCCCAGCGAGCAGTTGGCACAGTTTCTACATAATCTGACCTGACACGAACAAGATTGTACATCAAACTTCTTATAAACTCTATGGGTACGGGCAACCCGTATTTGCACAGGTCAAATGAAAAAAAAATAAGAACAAGGAGAGGCGTACCTGCCATCATCACAAATGGAGCCTTGATGCCAAAGTGGGGTGACTTGAAAACCTTCTATCACTCTACTATCGAATTCCTATACAATATATCCCACAAATGTGGGGAAATATTAAAAGAAGTAAACATTAATGAAAACCAGTATTTTCTGTTGCAGCCTAACATAATTCTCACAAAATGACAATTGCAAAAACGACGTACTTAATTAGAAACTTAGTGGTCATCTAGAAGAATAATGAATATAAACCGAAAACAAAATAAGGTTCAAATATAGTATATTAACCTTCGGAGGAACCTCATTGTTCGGAGGCTTTGATTGTTTTTCTGCTATAAAAGTGTTCCCCAACATAAGCTCATCCCTGCCTATGCACTAAAAACATTAACAACCAGCATACTTAAGGTGGATACATGAAGAATCCTAATATAATATAGAAGTCAAAAACACGAAACTTAGGACACGGACACCCAAAAGATAAACAGCATTTCTTTCATCAGATAACAACACATCGTCCCGAAAAGTTTTGAAATTTGAAATTCTTCAGAAACAACAACTTGAGTAACATTTAAAACAGAAAAAAAGTTCTTACTTCCCCAAAAGTTCTGAGATTCTTCAGAGTACTGGCAAATGTACTTGTCGTAGGCACCCAGAATTTGAGCACCGACCCCGGTCGACCTTGGCCCGTTCTGAACCAATTCTAACGCCGTCAGTGGCTTCCGGAACACGGGATTCTCAACGGAGTACATGAAGCAGAAGCTCTGCCTGCGCTCCGGAATCGCAACCTTGAAGTACCATCCTTCAAAGAATTTCCGGTTCGTTCCATCAAAATGGTACCTAATTACACAATTAATCACCAAAAAAAAAAATCACCCAATCGAGAAATTAAATCCCGAAAAATGTCAAGAAATTAAGCTCAATGCACATACATACCCGCTGTGAGGAGTTCGAAGGTCTCGATTCCGAGGGGTGGGGACGTAGACGGAGCTCGAGGCCGCTTTGTTCTGCTGAGTTGTGGAGGAGGAAACGGTGGAAGTGGTTCCAAACCCATGCTTCAGAGTCCTCAAGGAGCTACGTTTTGAAGAATGAGAGAGGAGAGGGTTTCTGGTTCGGAAGCTCAAGCTTGGAGAGAAATGGTGGTGATCGCGCAGTGAAGAGAGGCTTGACTCCATTGCTATACTGGGATGGAAATTGAAGAGAGAGAGAGAGAGAGAGAGGAGGTGAGGTGTATGTTAATGTAAACTTTTGGTGTAACAGTGCCAGGTGGGTGAGAGATGGCGGGTAATTTGGAAGCAAAGACGAAAGAACGTTCAGAACCCGGCCCAGATTTAAATGAACCGAAACCCAAGCCCACATACATGAACCCGAACCCGGACTAGGGCGGATTATTTGCTGTGGAATTGTGATTTGACGAGTAATGTTCTTTTGTTAGGCTGAGACCCTGATTAGTTTGGAGTAAACCGTAACTAGTCATGTGGGATCGAAATGGTTGATATGGACTTTGTGGTTCATCATGTATTCTCTTGTTAAACACTTTGACGCGTTATGTTATCATATTGTCAAGGAACATATATTCAAAATGATCAAGATCAACAGTTTGACAATATAAACGTTATATTATTTGGTAGAGTAACGTTTCTCGTATTGAATACCTATAATGTCACAAAAAAAATTAAAGGGTAATGATTTTCACGATCACATTTTCTAGTTTTGGAATTCTTTCTCATGTTTCTGTCTATTGATTGATTCTCGTTTGATTCATCCAATCACATGACTAGAAAAAAAGAGTAGAGTTCATTGAAGAAAAGAAGAATACGAAAATCACTTTTCGCTTATCATTGCATTCACAAATCCTAATACAAATCAAACAAATTTGCTTGTGTTGAAGTAAATATAAAAGGCAGCTGAAATTAAGAAGGCCTCAAGCCATCAATAAAATGCATCACACGTCTTCCCTTTACTTTAATTCGAGAAATCTTACATTCAAAGAAAGAATTTGAAGCCAAGAAAATGGCAACAGCTTGTAAACAATTACAATAAAACCAAGTTCAAGATTAGGTTTCACAACTGTTTCAAAGTAGAAGCAGGAAAGCAAATAGATGTGGTACAAATCATCTAAGAGGATCGAAAAGAGGCCGAGGGCGAATATAAACAAGAGACAAGTCAACGCGACAGAGAAGACGAGAAGAAGAATGCAGATGATGAATGCACCGTGGAGAAATGCAAGTAGGATGAGGTTGAGATTTGGCTCCATCAGAGGATACAGTTGAGGAAAGTAAGAGAGAAGGTCGAGGATGTTATAAAGAAAAAAGATTGAGCTTGAAGAAGGGAAAAGAATGAAGTGACTTGCACTCATTCTATTGAAAGGCAATGAAGTCATTTTTTCTCTGTCATTTGGAGTTCACATCAAGGCATTCTGTTTTGTACAAAATCAGAAGCTCAAAATTTTCAAGAAGCTCAAAATTAAAAGACATGCAGTTCTCATGCTTAATTATCAAGAAGCTCAAAATTTTGTTAAATTCTGCAAATGTAACTAAACCACGTTCTCTTATTTTCTCAGGATATCCGCGTGTGATGATGCATAAAAAGATGCTATTCCAACAGCAGTCCCTTACAAATGTAAACTAATACTAAGGAGTTTGGCTTAGAGAAGTGGAATACCTGATCTGCCTCATTTGCTAAAAAATATCGATGGAGTAGACATTTTCCTCATTTGCAAAGTAGATGATTCCATCAAGACGGTGAGTTTCAATGTAAAAAAGTGCAACATTTCGTTGATGAATACTTTTGTCTCTTACATCAGTAAGATTTTTATTGCAAACAAGATGTTTGTACATAATCCCAGATCTTCTCAAGATGTCAGTTGTTTCTGCAGATTGGGAGGTCATCTCCACAACGATCCATAACAATGGAGGTGAGGTTAATTTTAATGTGTGTACCGCAGATTCAGATTATAGGCTTGAAATGACTGAGCATAAGTTGGAGTCACTATTATCAAAAGCTTCCGGGATTCCAACTCTGATTCTTGAATGAGTAATTGATTATCTATAGATTTTTCTAGAATCCCATCCTTTGCTTTTCCGCTCTTTGACTTGCAACTCGGCTGTAACATTCTCCTTCGATCTCACCCTTTCTGATGGTGTCATATTTCTGCATGTAGTATCATGCAATTGAACCCCAACTAAAGATAACATATCAATGGATAAGTCTTGATGCTTTGACATGAGATTCGCAGATAAATTCATTGAACTAAAAGGCGTAAGTCCACTGAATAGGCCAAAATTGAAACAAATGAAGAAATGGCAAAACGCCCTCCTCCAAGTTTGCCATCTTGGTTTTGAGTCTTTTGATTTCTCAAGAAGCCTATTAGACCTTGGTGAATAAACTTTGAGAACAAAAGGGTCGAGCAAAGCGGCCACAGATGATAAGAATCCATTGGATGAGGAGTAGTTCTGAGCACAAGATGAGGACTTGGACAATGGAGAAGCAACTAAACAGGTTTCCCCATTGAGTGCAGTTCCTACTCGAGGCACCGAAAACAATGTCATTCTAATAGATGCCATCAACACAAACACGGTATCTGATCTAGCTTATTTCAAACTCCACCTCTGCTTACAAACTCTATCACATAGACCAAAATCTATCCAAACAGATTAAAACATTGCGGTCTTTCGAACGAATGTTATACCAACAATTTCAAAAGCACTAAATTTCTTCTCTGTATGACCCCCATCAAAAGCTTCATTTTTAACATCAATTGCAGGAAATTGGTGTGTGCATTTCATATGAAACTAAAATCCAACCTCTAAACAATCCAAGCCCTCCATCTAATCTACTTCTCCACACAAACCCCCAACCCCAACTTACAAAAAAAACAACTTTTTCCCTAAGTTTAAGTTCTTGATCTACAACAACAATATGACTAAAAAGATACAAACTTTAGACCCAAAAACTATTAGATTCCAAATGAAATGCTGAAAATTTCTCAGTAAAACCAAAAAGGGCGCCGCATTACCGTTGAAAAGCAGCTGAGTCTTCGATCTTTCAACCCAACTAGCCCCAAAGCAACCAAACTAGCCAGGCAGCTGCAAACTTCACTCTGTTGAAGCTAGACAAAACGTCAACATTTGGAGCACAAAGTAAAGATGTTAATGGCAGCAATGATGCTTGCCAGGAGTGTTGGAATATGAATCTCTCTCCCTCTCTCTCTCATGTAGATTTAGACACCAAAAAAAAAATACAATACAGTTTTTTCTTGGCTTGGGTGACCGATGGCCTAATTGGTTCTAATTATTTATAATATTTGGTGGGAACTGTAGTGATACAATGATACAATGATCCAATGTGTGTAAAGAAAGAAAATTACAATTTAGTAACTATACTAAATGCAGAAATCTCTAACTAATTTTTAGCATTGATCTTTTTCTATACAATTTTAACAGCTATATCTTGAAGATTTATTTTGGGTCAAAGGTATCTCTTGTAAATAGAAAATATTGATTCTATATTATCCTTGATATTGTACATCTTAACTGCTATATTTTCAATTTTTTTTCTTCGTATGAGTATCTCTATGCTTGGTTGGCAACCATTCTACAAACTGAGTGATTTTCAATGTGCTGAAAACACAGCTCGGTACACCAAGTATTAGTATACCGGGTCGTGTTCCCACCATTGAAAAAATTCTCCTACCAGAGATTATGAACGATTTGATCGTCTAGCTCCAAGAGTTCCATGAGGTTTCTCTTTGAAATTTTTTACCTTGTTTCATGATTTCATCCAAGGAAAAAAAGGAGGAAATGATATGACTTTTTATATAACGGACATTGGAAGGGATATAAAGTGAGATAGTATTAAATATATAAAGATAATTTATTATTGCAAAGAAAACTAACGAAAAGTTCAAAAAAATTTTAGTTTTAATGAAAAATGACAAATAAAGGTGTAGTGAATAATACCAGAAAAAAGGTAAAAATATGGTTTTTTGTTAAAAATGAACAGTACTGGGAGTGTTTCGTTAAAACTCCTCCCTTAGCATTCTGATATCATCAACGTCAACTGATTCAAAAACAAAAGAAAAATGAATTCAGAAACAAGGTAGAAGACAATCAACTGGCCTCTAGAAATTCATGAGGAATGAATTGCCTTTCCTTCTTTTTCTGCAATACCATATATATAAAATATAACTCTTGAAAAAAAAAATTATATATATATATATATATATATAAAATATAACTGAAATGTTAAATTAAGAAGAAAAATAATGTTAAATTAAGAAAAAAAAATCTCATTGGTAAGAAATCAATTAAACCATTTAATTCGCATAAACGGCAAGTCCAACCCAATTTGGGCCGAGCCTCTCTCAGAAATAAGCCCAAACTCGACCCAACTGTCAAAATGTTCAGCCCGCTAGGACCGGTCCAAACAGAAGGGTATTTCCGCCATTTCATATCCTACTCTCCAAAAGCCGGCTCAATTCGCACCTGTGTGGAACTCTCTCTCCCTCCTTCGAAGTTCTTCCCCTACAAACTCTTCATCGTAGTCTCAGATCCATCGCTCATTCTCTCACCACCATCGATTGAGGAGGGAGAGAGAAGAGAGAGAGAGAGAGAGAGAGAGCGAGAGCGAGAATCAGTCGCCATGGGCATGGCGGTTCGAGGTTTCGTGCTTCTTCTTCTATTCTTATCAGCTGCAAATCTCAGTCTTTCGCTCTACGAAGATCAAGTCGGTCTCATGGATTGGTAAGTTTCAAACGCATACTCTCTCTGCTTCATAACTTAGAAATTATCGGAAAAAAGGATTAAATTTTGAAATTCGATTGGAATCACTTCACTCGATTTCTCTGAATCCAAACGGAAGTTAATATCTGAAGAATTCGATCTTATTTCTATCGAATTGAATCGTAACCGAGCTGTTAATGGAAAGTTTGAATTTTTTTATTTTAGTTTGTGAATTGATTTTTTTGTTTTGCGGGACTTCGAATTGATTTTGTAAGTTTCTGTTCTGTTGCAGGCACCAGCAGTACATAGGGAAAGTAAAGGAAGCAGTGTTCCATACTCCGAAAAGTGGGCGGAGGCGGGTTGTGGTGTCCACTGAGGAGAATGTTATATCATCGCTTGATCTTCGGCATGGGGGGATAAGTAAGTTCCTCACTATTTGAGATGGAATAATCATATGTGAAATCTGTTTTGTAGTCTCGGCTCAAACACTGAACAGAATGTTAACCAGTGCTTTTGTTTTGTGCAGTTTGGAGACGTGTTCTTGGGAGCAATGATGCTATAGACGGAATCGACATAGCATTGGGAAAATGTAATTGTTATGCCTGCATTCATCATTTTTTGTCATAAACTATATGATTACGGAACTTTGTGATTGAAAGACTCATTTGTCAGGAACAAATAAATTTTATATTATCACGTCATGGAATTGGTTAGATAAAAAAGGGGTTGAATTGGGCCGAATTATGTTTTCTCTTATAGGAATCCATTATTAAACGCTTCCGCAATGAACTTATATTGTTGATCCAAAGGTTGAGCGTTCTATTTCGTTTTTTCAGATGTCGTTACCCTTTCGTCAGACGGAAGTATTTTAAGAGCATGGAACCTTCCTGATGGTCAGATGGTTTGGGAATCTTTTCTAGAGGGCTCGGTGTCCTCTAAATCTTTACTAAGTGTCCCGGTTAGTCAACAACAATTACACTCACTCTTCCAAAGCTTGAATTATGCTACATAATTCAATCTTACATTTAGTGTTTGTGCAGACAAGTTTGAAAGTTGACAAGGGAAATTTGATCCTTGTTTTTGGTAAAGGGTCTCTACATGCTATTTCTAGCATTGATGGTGAGGTTCTTTGGGAAAAGGATTTTGCAGCTGAAAGGTACGCCTACGTAGAGTTTTGCGATTAATGTAATCATTTGTAATATTAATAATACGATTCATTTTTGTATTTAGTAAATATTGCTATTTCGTTAATATTTTTGTTGTTTCCATGTTTTCAGTGTAGAGGTTCAACAGATTATTCAGCCTCTGGGTGGTGATGTAGCTTATGTACTCGGATTTGTTGGTTCTTCCCAGTTTGATGCATATCAAATCAATGTTAGGAACGGAGAGTTGCTGAAGCACAGCAGTGCACCCTTTTTGGGTGGCTTTTCAGGGGAAGCATTGCTTGTTTCTAGTGAAATTCTAGTGACATTGGATTCCACAAGGTCAAAGCTGGTAATTGTAAGTTTTCAGGTTGGAGAAATTAACTATCAACAGACACCCATATCCGATATTTTTGGGGATTCTCTTGGAACACCAGTGCTGTTACCTTCAAAACTTCCAGGATTGTTTTCTGTAAAACTTAATGGGGCTGTCATATTCATAAGAGTGACTGATGAAGGAAAGTTGGAGGTGCTGGATAAAGTAAATGATGTGGCGGCTATCAGTGATGCAATCTCACTTTCAGACGGGCAACAGGCTTTTGGACGAGTCCAACATGGAGATGGTAAGATCCATCTTACAGTAAAGCCTACTCATGACTCAAGCACTGATCTGCTCAAAGAAAGTATTGTTGTGGACAATCAGAGGGGGGTTGTTCATAAGGTTTTCATAAACAATTATATCCGGACAGACAGGTCTAATGGGTTTAGGGCCTTAATCGTCATGGAAGATGATTCACTTTTGTTGTTACAACAAGGTGCAGTTGTATGGAGTAGGGAGGATGGGCTTGCCTCAATTATTGATGTAGTGACGTCAGAACTACCTGTGGAAAAGGTAGGCGTATCAGTTGCGAAAGTGGAGCAGAACCTCTTCGATTGGCTTAAGGTATGAACTGTGATATGGTTTAATCGAGTTGGAGACTAATAAGCTAGGTTAAAAAGTTTAAATTTTGGCATGTTTGAGCATAACTGCGTATGTCATCCCACTTTGTAGAATTGCATAGCAGTTTAGTTTCATATGCAGTGTGCATACATATGCTCTTTTGGTAGTTTGTATACTTTGGTTGTCATTTTGGACCAGGAGTTTTTAGTTAATGTGTCTCATTGACTGTTCTTTTTCTTATTCTTTTTTCATTGATTTTGTGTTATTTTGAAGGGACATGTACTGAAGCTTAAGGGAACCTTAATGCTTGCAAGTGCTACTGATGTTGCCGCTATACAAGAGATGAGGCTAAAAAGTTTTGAAAAGAGCAAACTGACACGTGACCACAATGGTTTTCGGAAGCTCCTCATAGTACTGACGAGAGCAGGAAAACTTTTTGCCTTGCACACCGGATATGGGCAAGTTGTCTGGTCTCTCTTACTGCCTACTCTGCGTAAATCTGAAACGTGCGAGTACCCAACTGGGTTGAAAATTTATCAGTGGCAGGTACCCCATCATCATGCACTGGATGAAAATCCATCTGTCCTCATAGTAGGTCGATGTGGGCAGAGCTCTGAGGCACCAGGTGTTCTTTCTATTGTTGATGCATACACGGGCAAGGAAATTAATTCAATGGCTTCAGTACATTCTATTGTGCAAGTTATACCACTGCCTTTTACTGATTCAACAGAACAGCGTCTTCATCTACTAATTGATGCTAACCAGCGTGGGCATTTATACCCAAGAACATCTGATGCTATTGATATTTTTCGAAGGGAGTTCACAAACATGTACTGGTACTCAGTTGAAGCTGATAATGGCATTATCAAAGGACATGCTTTGAAAGGCAATTGCAACCAGGAAGCTGTAGATGACTATTGCTTTGAGTCCAAGGATATATGGTTGATTGTATTCCCATCCGACTCAGAGAAAATCATTGCAACTGTGACAAGAAAATTGAGCGAGGTATGATTGTGTCTGGCTATCACATACTATATAGGTGTAACTGTGTAAGGGCACGTAATGTCCTTGAAAATTTTGCATTTTTTCCTTTTGTTGCATCTGTTATATATATATTTTTAATTTCTTCGCTTTGTTTACTTTTTTATATTATTGGTTCTCTGTATTTTTTGTTATTTCATCTTGTAGATCATTCCCTCTATACTTTGTCATGTAGATTCTATCATTCCACAGTCAATCTTTTAACAAACTTTATTCTTACTAGTTCTCTTGGAATGGCCAGTTTTGTTGGAAAGAGGATTCGGTGGTGTGATTTACTACTCTGTTTGTTCTGTAGTGTTTGGTCAGAAAGGAATAGTAGGTTCCTTGAGGAGTGCAGTACTGTAATCATGAGCTTAACATAAACTTTTTTTAGATTGTTATGATTTCTTTATTGTTATTTCATTCTATCATTACTTGCTTGCACTACAGACTTCTATTTGTTTTTTCACATTTTCAGCCTTGTACTTGGGTTGTTGCCCCTGGCCACTCTATAATAAAATGGATTTTACTTCTCGAAAAAGAAGAAATTTGGTTGTTCAGTCTTTTGGGTATGCTTTGCCGTTTTATGTTTTTGTAACAAAGGTTCGTGATTCTCCGTCCAGGTGGTTCATACTCAAGCAAAGGTTATTGCAGACTCAGAGGTGATGTATAAATACATATCTAAGAATCTACTCTTTGTGGCAACTGTTGCACCAAAAGGCAGTGGTGAAATTGGAACAGCCACCCCAGAGGAGTCCTGGTTGACTGTATATCTTATTGATACTGTAACTGGTCGTATATTGCACCGGATGACCCATCATGGTTCACAGGGGCCTGTCCATGCTGTAAGCTTTCCTTCGGCTTGGTTTATGGTTGTGTAATGGAGAATTTGAGAGACAATTAACAACTTTCTTCATCATGCAGGTTTTCAGTGAGAATTGGGTTGTTTACCACTACTTCAATCTTAGAGCACACAGAAACGAAATGTCAGTCATTGAGATATATGATCAGTCCCGAGCGGTATGCTGAAAAACTCAATATATTATGTATAATTTTGTCCAATGGTTCCCATTAAATATGCAATCTGAATCAAAATGCAATTCCCAGGATAATAAGGATGTTTTGAAGCTTGTTCTTGGGAAGCATAATCTTACTTCACCAATTTCATCATATTCTCGACCAGAGGTTGTGACGAAATCACAGTCTTACTATTTCACGTATTCTGTTAAAGCAATAGATGTGACGTTAACAGCAAAGGGTATAACATCAAAGCAGCTTCTCATTGGTACAATCAATGATCAGGTAGGGTACTACCTTTCATGATCCTGAGATACTATTTTGTTTCGTTCTTTAGGACTCCATTCCTTGTTTTACACTTGCTCGTACATATCCCTTTGATGAGGGTTAACACTTTGTAGGTTTTGGCACTTGACAAGCGTTATCTGGATCCCCGTCGGTCACTTAATCCCACACAAGCAGAGAAAGAGGAAGGCATTATCCCTCTAACTGATGCATTGCCAATAATTCCTCAGGTATGCTAGTAGTATGTACCATCATCATTATGAGAGCATATCTTGCAAAGCAATTCTTAATATTTCCTTGATCCTCTTAATTATTAGCAAGATTTACCTTAAATCTTCGACTGCATGATTAATTTTACAAAAATCTGATCGCTATCAATTTAGTTGTTGGATTTTAAATGTGGGAGGTTTAAGTGGACTGAATACAAGATATGCTTGTTTGGGTTCATATTTCCTTGGCTATCTTAATATCTTCTTATTTGGAGTCCAGTCTTCAAAGAAGCAGCTTTCTGGTATGTGAAGTTCTGTATTACTTTTGAGCGGTATTTGGAAATCACAATCTTGGTGAATTTTCATGGAATCGGAATGGTTGTGGTGTTTAAAGTGCTAATACAGATTCTTGAGAAATGGGAGCTGTGCTTATTGATCCTTCACTTAGCAATTTCTAGAAACCTGCATTGGAATTTTGTTATAGCTCTAAAATTTCAAGCACCATGCTTTCTATATGCTAATATTTGTCCGAATCCTGCAGTCATATGTGACACATAACCTCAAGGTGGAAGGACTTCGAGGCATCGTGACAGTACCTGCCAAGCTGGAATCAACAACCCTTGCCTTTACATACGGAGTGGATCTGTTTTTCACTCAACTGGCTCCCTCGAGGACCTATGATTCGCTAACTGATGATTTCAGCTACGCGTTGCTTCTCATCACCATAGTTGCTCTCATAGCAGCAATCTTTGTAACATGGGTCTGGTCGGAGAAGAAAGAACTAAAAGAGAAGTGGAGGTAACCTGTCTTCTAGGTATTTCGTCCTGACATTTTTGTTTTCCCCCCACCCTTATTTTAACTTAAATTAGGAGGTTTACTCCCTAGTTGTAATTTTAGCATGCCTACCTTTAGAGGCATTTTTTGTTGTAAAAAAATTCCCTATATTTTTGCCTCGACGTTCGACATTCCAGATTGTGTCTTGTACATTTGAAGTGCGAGAAAATAGGGACCTCTTTCACGCTCTTTTTCTAAAGTAGTAGAAGTGTCTCGTGACATTTTTCTCACTATTGGCACCGGACTTCACATAGCGGTGTACCTGTGCAATGTATGTTCGCGTAGTTCTAACCTTAAGGTACCGTTTGGTATGTGGGATGGAATGAAACGCAATGGTTCAAATGCACTCGTCTCAAGTTTGGTGCGCCAAATTGCTTGGGATTTGCTGTCCCGGGAAACAAATTTTAATCTTTTTTTATTTCACCTTCCCCTGGAACCGGCCTATGAAACACAAAATTATAATTTGTTTTAACAACTATACCCCTTCTCTTTCTCATTAATTCCACTGTCTATCCTCCCTCTCTCTCCCGTGGCCTCCCTCTCTTCTACCCTCTCTCTCTCTCTCTTGTAGCCTCCTCCTCCCCCACCACAAACCTAGCAAACCCATCCGAACCCAACCCTACCTTCCTCCTGCCGCCAGCGACGCCCAGGACTCGCATAGCAAGCACCGGCGAGCCGTATCCGACGACGACGAGGCCGTCGAGAAGTCGTCCAAGCGCCACAAGCACTGCCACCACCACCACCACCGCCGCCGCCACCGTCACCGTCACCGTCACGTTGGCAAAAAGTGCGAAGAGGAGACCAAGGCCATCTTTGACGATGTCGAAGTTCCTCCACCGCCGCCTGTTCAGTCCCTCCGCACTCCACCTTCTCCGACGCCGTCACCATAGCCAGGCCGTCACTGTAAGCCTAGGGAGGACGACGACGATGCTGCAGAAATTGATTGAAATGAATTTGAGGGAGTTGGGGGTTTTGGTGGGCTGGGGGACAATGAGGGAGGAATTGCAAAATGGATACTTTGAGGGAGTTGGGTTCGGAGGAGAGGAAGACGGGATGGAGATGGTGGCTGAATTTTCGACGACTAAGAAGATTCTGCGGCAGAAATGGTTGATCTGTGCGAAGAAGAAGATGATGGCGTGGGTTGATCTGAATTGGGAAATTGGGTTTTGATCTCAAATGTTGAAAACAGGGTGAAGTGGATTTGGAATGAGAGTCTTCGAGTTTTTTTATTAATTTTTTAAAATTTAAAATTTTTATTTTATTTTAGGCACGTGGGTAAGTTAATCATTTAATCTTTTGATTTCATTCGCCATGCGTTTACCACGCAGAGCATAATAATCATCCCTTTCTATCTTGTGTGTTCCAAACATAACACGAAACTTCTGCTCTGTCCCATTCTATCTTGTTATTCGTCTGCGTACCAAACGCTATCTAAAGTAATCAATGTTCATGAAATAATGAGATTATTAATTTGGTTTGAGGAGTTAAAATTTCTCAACGATGAATGAATAGCATAAAGAAAAAGTTGAAAGTGCATGTTAGATACTAATTCATCAAACACTTGAAAGTGACATTTCAAGAAAAATAAGAAGAAATTTATTCTGGGTAGTGAATCTCACACTCGTATCATCATTTTTCACAAATTTTCTTGTTCGTCTCTTTTCTTCAATTAAAATGCGAAGAAAATTGGAATGCGAGAATCACAATAAGATGTAATCGGAAGCCGAAATGCACGTCATGTTATTTTTGAATTTTGTTTATATTTTTCCCTCAAAGTACTGGAACCTCTGTATATAGGCTAGCACACTCCCCCCACACTATCACACGCCCACGCCCATATGCTTGCAACTTTCACCATCTCCATCTGGACCATCTCCATCTCCGTCGACTCTCTCTTCTTCCAATGAAACCACTCTCTCTCTCTCTCTCTCTCTCTCTCTCTCTCTCTGGGAGTGGCCCCGATGGGGCAGCTTGTTGAAGATGATAATTGTGGGTAAGGAGTGTACATATTTTTTATGAATTAGAAAATATTTATATTTGGTTAACAGTATAATCTAGCATTTATATTATCTTTTCGTTTTAATTTTTTTATTTATATTTTATTGATCTACATTGCCGACATCCGATATGTTAATGAAAAGTCAGACGGTGTTACACGACAAAGGTTCAATTACGGACATCTGATGCTAAATGGCCCAACTCCCAAAAGATATTTTCTGGCCTCCAGAAAGATATGTTGTTTTGTATTAAATTAGATATGGGCATAGATTTACAATATCCAACCATAAGGGGCCATACCCAAGTTGGTATACATAATACGCTTATTTATTTAAGGTTTACAAATCTTAGTGTACACTTCAAGTAATTAATTAATTCCATTAATTGGCTCATTCCCTTTAAAGCATTGCCTTCTTCCTTATCCCTTATCCCCACCCACTCCCTTTGAAACCTAAAAACCTCCTTCAAACTTTGTACAACAACCAGTCCTAAATTTAATTAGAATAATTATGCACAGCTTTTGGTGGCTCCTTGGAGTTCTTCACCATGTCATTTGGGTTGCAACCATGCTCATTACCAGCCAAGCCATGCCGCCACCGCCCCCGATTCAATGCGACGCATCAACCGGCTGCAACCTCTCCAACTCCTACGGGGTATGGGGTGACAGAACAGATTGCCATGTTCCATCCGCCACACACCCACAAACGGAGGAAGACCTCCGCCTTGCTGTGGCTTTTGCAAGCAAAAACAAGATCAAGATCAAAGTGGTGAGCAAATTTTCACATACCATACCAAAGTTGGCATGTCCTGACATGAGTTTTGGAGACGCAATGCTAATAAGCACGGCTAATGTTAATTCCACAATCGAAATCGACGCAGCGAATTTAGCTGTCACGGTGGATGCTGGCGTAGGGCTACGTCAGTTGATCGACAAAGTGGAGGAAGCTGGGCTGAGCTTGGTGGCTGCGCCGTATTGGGAGGGTGTGAGCGTAGGAGGGCTTATAAGCACGGGGGCGCATGGAAGCTCGTGGTGGGGAAGAGGAGGAGCTGTGCATGATCATGTTATTGGTCTCAATCTTGTTGTTCCAGCAAATCAATCGGAAGGGTATGCCAAAGTTCTCAGGTTAGATTCTAAGGATGAAATCTTCAAAGCTGCCAAAGTTTCATTGGGGTTGCTGGGTATCATCTCCAAGGTTGGTAATCTCTCTCCATTTTTTGAACTCATTGCCAATATTTTAGAGGCTTTAACTTATTACACCAACTTTAGGTTACCAATTGATTTAACACTTCCTTATTTTTGGTGGAAAAGTAAAGGTCTAAAGTGTGTAAGACAGAAAACAAATGAAACATTGTCATAAAATTTAGAGCTTAAAAATTAATGTGATAAGTTGGCGTCTGGACTACTACTCATTAATAGTAGAAAAATCTTCAGGAAAACAAATTCTTTTGTGAGAATTGTATGACAAGCCACGTAATCAGGTAGCGTGTAATAAAGTTTTTCTTCGTTGATAGCTATGTAAAGTTGGATAACTTTCTTATAATTAAGTAATTGAATTATTGAACAAAGATTTAATTAGAAATTGCCCAAATAGGTGAAGTTGAGATTGGAGCCAGCATTCAAAAGAAGCATAGCCTATAACTTTACAGACGATGCTCAAATTGAGGACATATACATGGACCATGCACAAAAATATGAGTTTGGAGACATAACATGGTATCCATCGAAGCATACAGCTGCATACAGATATGATAACAGACTTCCTTTAACCGCATCAGGCGATGGAACATACGATTTTTTAGGCTTCCAGTCCAATTCTGTTGTGGTCTCCAAGACTATAAGACTAACAGGTGATGATGCCTTTAAGGTTCTTTCATTCTTAATTAATTTCTCTTCTTTTGATGTTGGTAACTTAGTATATATTACTTTCACAAATTTTTAGCATCGTTCGGTCAGTTTTCGTTAAGTATTATTTATATTCAATTTTAAATAAAAAAAATTTACAATAATTTTTGACCGCACGATATATGATGAGGGAATGCGATTGGAGAATCTCCGGGATCATCACAGAGGATCGAGAGAGGATCCTCATTCCATTACTTCTTCTGTTAGTTGTATATAGAAGCAAGAGAAGAGATCCTCTCCGAATATCTTCCACCAAGGCCATCGGATCAAGTGATCTGGGCCATTCAAATTTCATCAAAAGGCAAAAAGTTATTGCAGCTTTTAAAGAGTTAAAATAGGTGGACTGTTGGATGAAATTTAAAAGTCCGAATCACTTGATCCGGTGATCTTGGTGGAAGGGATCCGGAGAAGATCTCTTCTCTAGAAGAAAAAGATAAATCATTTCACATATGTGGGACCATTGCTAACAATAGATCTCACCTCCAACTCGAAGGTAAATCATAAGCACAACCAAATAAGTTTATCTGTCTTAATGTGAAATATTATTCTGATGAGAGAGATAGTGCGAGACAATATACACCCATTTGCATTTAAGTTTTTTTAAACCTATTTAGAGATGTAGGTACATACATTCATATATCATTTCTTTAATTTCAAGTCATGGGTTTCATATATCATTTAATTTTTTAAAACTTGATATATAAGTCCAAATTTTTTAGCCAATATTGAAAATAATCTAGTTTGTTAAAAAAAAAAGTCCAATTGGTAAGTTTACGATTATTTTATAATCAATAATTATATATTTAATGATAAAATTTATTATAAAAATTAAATTTCTTTTTAATTATTTCTTCTCAATTCTTTTTTTTTAATTTCTTGTTGTTGTCCTTGCTCTAAACACTATTTATAGATTTTATTTTTAATTTTTACAATCAACTTATATTACAGGTTAATTGTATTCATCTACCTATATAATAGATTAATGTGTCTTACTTGTAGGTATATTATGGTTTGTACCTTTTAGTTAGGATTCATATCTCGCTTATAGGCAGGGCTGGCCTATACCCAGTGCAGGTAGGGTGACCGTCTGAAGTCCAAAAACATTCAGGGCACCAAAATTATTAGGATGGTATATTTATATATGTTTTGATAAGAGTATAAATTTATAAAATTTGGTTTGATGACAAAGAAATTTAACTAGAAGTTGTGGTTTTGTCATTTGAAAATAATGAAGAGGTCTTGGGTTCAAAACACCACATGTGCTTATTTACAATTCAATTTTTACAAATTTCTTTTCATAAGAGTATAAATTTATAAAATTTGGTTAAATGATCAAGAAGTTTAATTAGAGCAATGGTTTTTGTTGTTTGAAATTAACGAGATTTCCTAAGTTCGAAATGCTATATGCGTGTTTATTCTTTTCAATTTTTACGAATATTTGTTTGTTGTTAATTTATTTTTAGTTACTAGCTAGTAGCTATGTGGGTTGCTGTTTTTAAATACTCATTTGAATTCAAGTCTAATATTCTACAAGGAGTAATACGTAGACCAATTTTTTAGAGCAAATTTGCAAATCATATGACGTGTTGTCAAAATGTTTAATTTAGTGCCCATTCATTACTTATACATATTAATTAAAGACTTGAAAACATCATTATTTTTTGAGTCTCATATTGACAAGGTTAGTAAAGAAGAAAAAAACACCTCTCGATTTATACAAACACCTTAAAAGTTCAGATGAAAAACAAAACTCATCGTCTATTTACGTATAAGCTTGGACTTTTTTGGTTTCCTTCTCTGGATACAAAATAAATTAGTCTTTATGTATTTATAAATTATTAAGTTTGAACTGCTTTTCTAAGTATAATTTTATCGATGTCTTATGTGTGAAAATAAATAATTTTCTTATATGAAGTTAGGGCATATTTTTTGGCGTCGCGCCAGGCCTCAAAATTCTATGGACTGGCCCTGCTTATAGGTATAATATAAATTCATATATTTGTTACTTGAGTCAGGGTCGCATGTTTTTCTAGATGATTTTGTGTTAGTATATTAGATTTTTGTTACAAGATATTAAGTAAGTTATTAAAACTAGAAGATTTTAATTTTATCTTTAATATTTTTAAAAATATAAAATGAATATGAAAAATAAAAATAAAGAAAAGATACTTGGACTTAATTTAATAATTCTGTTCAAAATAAAAATAAAGAAAAGATACTTGGACTTAATCTTAGAATTCTGTTGATTTTTGGACCCATATCTAAATGGCCCTATTTTAAATGATTGATATAATATAGTACCTCTCCAGTAGGAAGTGCTAACGCCTGTTGCTTGTGGATGCATAATGCGTCTTCATGCATAGTACATCATTACTCAAAATGTCATTAGCCCGTACGTGACTGACTATATACATCATACCTAACTGTGCATAACACACCTCTATTGAGCCATGCTTTCAGAAAGGAGGTATATATAGTCGATAGTCAGTAAAAATGGCACAAATAGTTTAATTCATTACGTTATTATAGTATTCTAGACATAAAACTAAAAGACGGTGTAAATTCGAAACGTGCAGAGAAAACAATCGACAGCGGACGAAGCTCGATTGGGAAATGCACACTAGCATCTACAGTTTTGGAGGCCAAGAAATTAGTGGCTAATGGTTTGAAAAATAACCTAATCTTCACTGGGTACCCAGTTGTAGGTCATCAGGGTAAAATGCAAACCTCAGGTTCATGTCTGTACTCGGCAGGCACAGACAAATCCTGTGCGTGGGACCCAAGAATCAACGGCCTCTTCTTCTACGAGACAACGGCAATATTTCCAGCATCAAAATTTGCAGACTTTATCCGAGACGTCAAAAAACTACGAGACCTTAAACCAGAAAACTTCTGTGGGGTGGATATTTACAATGGTATTCTAATCAGATTCATTAGGGTTTCCGATGCGTATCTTGGTCAACAAGAAAACTCCGTGGTCGTTGACTTTAATTACTACAGAGCCGATGATGCTTCGACTCCAAGGTTCAATCAAGACGTGTGGGAAGAGGTGGAGCAACTGGCGTTTTTCAAGCATGGGGCAAAGCCACACTGGGCTAAAAACAGAAACGCAGCGTTTTTGGACGTGCAGAAAAAGTACCCCACTTTTAACAAGTTTTTGGGTGTGAAAAGACGGTTGGATCCTCAAAATATATTGTCGAGCGAATGGTCGGATGAGATCTTATCTGGGAAAGGAGGTGCAAAGCGTCACGGGTGTGCTTTGGAGGGTCTTTGTGTATGTTCTGAAGATCGGCATTGCAGCCCGGCGAAAGGGTATTTCTGTAAACCTGGACTTGTTTATAAGGAGGCTAGAGTTTGTAGGTACTCATCATCACCATCCTCTGTGGGATCAGAGAGTTACAAAACTGATGCATTATTTGATTAATTATTTCTGAGTGTTAATAACAATTTAGTAAATAAATTATACAAATATTGTTGATAATATGAATGATTGTGCATAGTAGATTTTGATACTTTTTCATATACATTTCAGAGAAAAATAATTTAAATTTAAATTATAGACAAAAAAGAAAAAAAAAAAAACGAATTTACTTTGTAACACCAAAGATATTTTATAACTAATAATCAATTAGAGCACTACAAGAGAAATATAAGAAGGATTTTTTTCCTCCATTTGAACTCTTGAAGTGATTTTATAGAAATTTTAGTCGTTGGGATTTCTTTTTCTTCTAATTTACTGGTGAAGTTTCTTTGGAAATTAGATTTTAATCCTTAAATAAGATGAAGTTTAGAAAAATATCTTATACAAGATTAAAAATTGATGTTAGTCCCTAGACTATTTAATGCCATTATATGTATTTAATATTTTTTTTTATTTATAATTTTATGGTGTTCATAAATAAAATTTTAAGATTATATTATAAATTTTAATTCTCATTATGGTAAGTATCTTATATAAGAAAATATTTTCGTAGAGATTTTTCGGTACACTTATACTTTTGCATATTGTCTTATGCACCACTAATTCATTGTAATATTATTTAGGTATGAACATTTCGGTACACTAGCTTAGTATAATTTATTTAGGTATGAATATTTCAGTACACTAGTTTAGTATATAATATAGTTAGGTACGAACATTTCGGTACATTAGCTTAGTATATATATTTAGGTACGGATATTTTGGTATACTAATTTAGTATCATATATTTAGGCATGAAATTTTTGGTACACTTATGTTTTTGCATATTTTCTTATGTGCCACTAATTCACTATGTATTTAGGTACTACAATATACTTAAGTACGAACATTTTGGTGCACTACTAAATTATGATATGAACGTTTACGTACACTAAATAGAAGAAGTTAAATAAAATTAATGAATTAAAATGTGTATAATAATAAATTTAAAATTTAATGTAATGACATTAAATAAGATATCTACTAAATATTAAAACAAAAATATAATATAAATTTAAATTAAATACAACTAAAATCAATATCCAATCTAGCACCATAATTTTATGAAATTTTAATCTTCTTCAAGTTCAAAAACAAAACCAAAATTAGGGGTGGGCAAACGGGTATAGAAACCGCGGGTAGGGGCGGGTAATTCAGGTTTGGGGCGAGTCCTAAATTTCTAAACATAAAACGAGACGAGGCGGTTTGGGTATATGAAGTTAGCGGGGTGGGACGGATCTAAAATAGGAGGGAACGAGCCCCCGGCCGACCTCTTTCTAGCATTGAATAATAGACCTTGATCTCCTCTTATTCTCATGTTGGTTTTGTCAAAGCTAGTCTTATTCTCTCATCCTGACTCTTCTCAGTTCTCTCCTCCTTACTCCTCGATCTCTCCTCCTAACTCGCTCCCACCATCCCATCCCAGCTCTGTACACTGCCACCATCATCATGAGACCTCGCTCTAGTCCTCCTAATTTGCTCATGTCTTCTTCGCTCTATCTGCTGCCATCATTATAAGGTATTACGTTTTAGGGATTTAGGATTGAAAATTAAATTAGGTTTTCTAGATTTAGGGATTTTGTTAGATTCTTGAACCTTGACCTCTGTTATGTTCCAATTTCAAATTTTTATTGAATTGAATTTGAATCGATTGAGTTTGAAATTTCTGTTGAATTAAAATTCCCTCTGATTCGAGCACGACAAAACAGGGCAGCAAAAACGACAACAAAGATGATGAATTTGTGTTGTTGTATACTAATACGCTGCTAGACCTTGAGCTTCCCTACGATAACGAAAAGCGGAAGCTTTCGGAAGGAGAAATGGTCAGCCTCTGCTTATAGTTTCTAAATTCCGGCACTGACACGACTTCCACCACACTGCAGTGGATCATGGCCAACGTAGTCAAGCACCCACAAGTTTAGGAGAAGCTGTTTGCGTAGATTAAATGGGTTATGGGAAAAATGGAAGAAGAGTTGTAGGATGAGGTCTTGCATAAGCTGCCGTATCTGAAAGTCATGATCTTGAAAGGGCTGATGTGCTACATGCCGGGGACGTAGTGAAACACACGCTACAGTGCTGCTGTGCCACAAAAAAAAAAAAAAAAAAAAAAAAAAAAAAAAAAGTTAGACCCGTGGACCCGCCCCGAATCGGTCCGTTTCGACAGACCAGGTTAGGTCTGGTTTCAAAACTTAAAATCTCTAATCGGTCCAACTCGTCCCGTTACTGTTTAAAACGAGTAAAATCTGGTTCCTTCAAAATTGGGCCCGACCTGGCCCGTGCTCAGCCCTAATCAAAATTCTGCAGAACTCACTTTGCATCAATAAACAAAATAATGTGTAAAATTAGTCAAATCATACATGCATCATTAACTAAAGTGTTTATGGTGATTAAATACCTTTCAATCAGATACATCCATCGATAGTTGACGGGTTCGGTTAGAAGTGCCTTCTCAAGCAAGTGAATCATGATATAGATCATGCTTGTGAAAAAAGCTGGAGGAAATATTTGTTTAAACTTGCATAACACTTCAATAATATCATCGCGCAACTATTTAACATTGGACTTGCGCAAAGATCTTGCAGTTAATTAAGAAAACTATCTCGCCAATAACATAATCGGCTTCACCACATCTTCGGGCAAGAGGTGTCGAGTTCCCATTGAGATAAGGCGTTGAAGAATCACATGAAAATCATGATTCTTAAGGCCTAAAAATTTACCTCTATCCATGTTTACACGATGGCCGATGTTTGAAGCATGCCTATTCGAAAACTGTACAGAAGATAGAAACAGCAAATACTCTTTCCTCTTATCTGGTTTCATTAAAAACAATGGAACTTCTTTTTGGCTGTCTCTGTCCCTCGTCATCCATAAACCTAGCCTAATGCCCATTTTTTTACAGATCGATCCTAGCTTTATTGTGTCCTTTATTTTTACCTTGATGTCTAGTATAGTTCCAACCAGTGTATCAAACACATTTTTCTTAACATGCATTGTATTAATGTTGTGTCTCAATTTTAATTTGGACCAGTACGGGAGCTCCAACATCCTCATCTTGTGTGTCTAGTTCAGATGTGTGTCTGGCCTTGTCTTATTTATGGATTTTCCTAACAGAGCAAAATCCAAATGATTCACCTGAGCCAAAATTTCATCTTCGAACCATTATCTGGGTCTTGGCCAAATCTCTGTATTGTTGAAGAAGGCTATCTCGTTCTTACGCCACTCGTGGTCCCACGACAACCATCTGCGATGCCTAAAGTAATAAACTTTTCCCGCATGCCAACCATATGTTGTGTTCTTTTTGCAAATTGAGCATGCATAATAACCCTTAGTGTTCCACCTAGACATCATAGCGTACGCTGGACAATCATTTATAGTCCACATCACTGATGCTCTCAAAGTGAACATCTTCTTGGTAGATTTATTTTACGTGGGAACAATGTTTTCCCATAGTTTTTTTAGTTCATCGACCATTGGTTCTAAATAAACATTAATAGATGTGCCCGGATCTTCGGTTATCAACAATGTCATCATCATATATTCTTTTTCCATGCACTTCCAAGGTGGCAAATTATACGGAATTGCGAAGATTGGCCAAGTGCTATGGTTTTGGTTTAGAACCCCGAACGGATTAAACCCATTTGTCGCAAGTCCTAATCTAACATTCCAAGGCTCACGTGCAAAATCGGGGTACAGCTAATCAAACTCTTTCCAGGCCTCTCCATCTGCATGATATCTCATAACATCGTCATCCACTTGTCTGTCCTCATGCTACCTTATGTCGCTTGCAGTGTGTGTTGACATATACAATCTCTGCAACCTGGGCTTTAATAGGAGATAACGCATAACTTTTTGTTGAATCTTCGTTGTTCTATTCAGAGAGGTCATTTTAAATCGCGACTCATTACATACAAGGTATTTATCCAACACTTTATTCTCTTTGTAGAACAAAATGCAATTATTTTTACACGCGTGAATTTTTTCATATCCCAATCCAAGACCATTCAGCACCTTCTTTGCGTTTTTATGATCTTTTGGCAGACAATTGTCTTTTGAAAGCATCCTCTTGAAAACCCCTAGAAAGTAATCAAAACACTGGTTCGATGTATGAAACTTTATTTTGCAATGCATCAACTCAACAATGGCCGTGAACATCGAAAATCCTTCGCAACCGAGGTATAATTCTTGCTTGGCACTTTTTAATAGTTTTTCATATTGTTCAAATGCTTCATTGTCTATGGTAGGAGGGACGTCATCTTCTACTTCCTTATTCGTATCCGAACTAGCGTTTGGAAAAGCATCATTTATAATGTCCATAATTTGTTCATTTGGGTCCATAGCAGATTCACTGTCTCCACTGCTTGGGTAATATGTGAGATGAAACATGTTGTATTTGTTCTCTATGATGATTCCACGTAGTATAAGTCTCCATCATCCCATTTCTGACTAAATGGTATTGAACAATTTCAAAATATTCAATCATTGAGTTGTTACACTTTCTACAAGGACACCGAATTTGAGTTAAACCCTGGTTATTTGCCATTGCAAAATCAATGCACTGATTTATTCCATCCAAATAATCATCATCATATATGTTAGGATTATGTATCCGCTGTTTGTCCATATCACCTATAAACATAAAAAATTTACAAGGGTTACAACAACTTCAATTATGACATGCCACCTTATGCCTCTAGTGTGGGTCCTATCTCATTTGAGAATGCACAGTTATGTGCTGTAATTTACGGTTCCTACACATTAGAGTTCGATCGAGGGAAAATTTCGGCAGTATCTCCCTATAGTTCCTCAAGTGCACAACGTAGATACAAAAAACTATGATGCACCTAAAGAACGCAAAGAGATGCTACCAAATTTCCCACGTTCAAACTCTAATGCGGAACCGCAAACGAGAAAATAAGCTCATGTGAACATTGCAAACCAGTTTTTGTACATCTATACAAAAATGTTTGCATACAAATACATAAACTCACAACAATTATGAACTACATACAAAACAATTTAAATGAATGGAAATTAAATAAGTTAGTTAAGAAAATATACCTCCGAGATTAATAGTAACAAAGCTAGAACGGCTGGAAATTCCAGCAGGAAGGCAGCTGCTGCAATTGTTTTGTAGTTGCTGTCTTCCTGCATTATGGTTAAATTCAGTAAAATGAAAAGACTTTGCACGATGAAAGCACTGTCGTGCAAAACATGGTATTTCCACTTTTGGCGTCATCCAACTAAACTTTGATGCGCTTTTATAACACTTTGCGCGACGAACCATAGTTCATCTCGCATTACCTTTTTTTTTTTTTTTTAAATTTCGTTTTTTTTTTTGAAAAAAATAAATGAATTTTTCCATTCAGTCTTCAATTTTTTTTTCAGACCACAAAAATACTTAATAAATCAAGAACTTATTTCATTAAATCATTTGTGCATAATTAATTAATATAAATATTTATTAAAATGCATTACTTTTATTCAAAATAAACATTAAGTACATGTTTAATTAAACTGTTCATTAAATAAAAAATAAAAAAGTTCTAATTTAGATCTCATTATTAAATAAGCAATAAATTTAAAATAAAAAACACTATTTTGCTCATCCTCTGGTAGTACTGGTTCTTGTTGTAGTTTTGCTCCACGTTGATTATCAAACTTCTACTCCTGAAAATCAGATTTGAAGATGTTGTCGGTAGTTTTCCTCCGATTTGGGTTACTTTTGTCAATGTCCCAATTAGACTATCATGCAAAAATTAATAAATTAAAATCTCACTATTATATTAAATTTAACAAACTTAATTATTATTTAACTAATAATTTAACGCATACAGCTAACTCATCAATCAAGTGCATCTTCAGCTCTTCAGGGATGGCTTTCCAAGACTCCCAATCCGCAGCATATTTGTCACGCATGAATACTCCAACGTCGGACCAAAAGCTAGCGTGTATATCTGACTTCACAACTCCTATTAGCTCGTCAGTAGTGATTCGGTAACGACTTCCACCATAAGTGTTTTATCAACAAAATATATATTCATAATATTGAAGCTAAATAAAAACTTTATACAAAATGCAAAATTTACAACACAAACCATTTCTAGAACCTTCGCCATTCATTGTCTTTGACGAACACGCACCATAGTCGGCCACCATACCAACAATGAAAGAACAATTTGATTATAATCTGCAAAATTGTAAAGCTTTTCCGAAACGAATTGTGAAGAATAAGGAAAGCAGAAGCGCATATTTATAGGAAGGTTAGGGACTTTGTGCGACGAAACTTTGTTGTGCAAACATCTGCACTAAATACGGCATTGATTCCTCTTATTCACATGCATTGAATGCTTTGACTCAAAAACTAACTGGACTTTGTGTGATGAAGCCTTTGTCGCGCAAGGTTTTCGTGGGCCGAGATGCACATATATGAATTGAAAGGTCCGAATGATCGACTCTGCAATCAGTTGTTAGAATCAATAAGTCTTCAAATCGTTCATTTGAAAAAATTGAAACCCATCTTATTGGATGATCATGATACTTACCAAAAATCAAAATTCTTGATCAATGGAGGAACAATATCACCATTTTTGTTCAATAAGATCCACTGATTTGCATGCACTGAATGCTCTGGCCCAAAAACTGAACGACTTTTCCGCGACAAAGCCTTTGTCATGCAAGGTTTTACCACCTTACGCGACGAATGGTTCGTCGCGCAAAACATATAGATTCGAAATGTGACGGTAAAGTTAACCACGTTTTTTGCACCCTTTGCACGACAAAATGTTCGTTGCGCAAAATTTTTAGCAACGAACGTAATTGATTGTAATTATGAAGTTTATGTAAACATAAATCCTTAGTATCTATATTTACGTAAACTTCATCAGTACAAACAAATATTCAATTATAATATTTACTCTAAAAATAATTAAAAACTTAAATAAATTAAATTAATCCATTCAATTATTTAAACAACAAAACATGAATTAAAGCCTAATTAAGTCCAAATACATAACCTATAAAGAAAACCCTTAAAATTAAATATTGTCATAAAAAACATAAATTTAAAACTATTGTTTCGCTGGTCCTCCATTCCTCTCCACGTCATAACGCCACTGCTTGTAACCCCCCTTCAACGCCTCCTCCATCAACTTCATCAACTCTTCGTTCATATCATCAAGAGTGTAGTTACATTGTTACACATACATGCAAATAATTAATTACAACATATAACAAAAAATTTCACAAAATTAATTATTTTCAACATTTGTCACACTTACTAATAATTGATCCATCATTGCCTTCACATTCTCCGGCACATATTTTCAAGAACTCCACTCAGCAGTAGGACAATTATTCAGCATTGCTACATTAATCACATACGCAAACTCTATATATTGCCTCAAATCATAGGGCCCGAGGGGCATGCTCTGCTCCCTTTTTTTATCCTCCGTTCAAGCACGAACAGAATTGTAAAGAATAAGGAGAGCAAAAGCACATATTTATAGGAAAGTTAGGGACTTAGCGCAACGAAGCCTTTGTTGCGCAAACATCTGCACTAAATATAGTATTGATTCCTCTGATTCACATGCATTGAATTATCTGACTCAAAAACTGATTGGATTTAGCACGACAAAGCCTTTGTTGCGCAAGTGTTCAGCTGATTTACATGCACTGGATGCTTTGACCCAAAAAATTGAACAAACTTTGCGCAACGAAGCCCTTGGTGGAAAAAACTTCGTCGCACATTTATTTTTTCACGCCAAAATAAAATACTCGCAGTTTTCTTACTGACTTTGCACGACGAGTATCTTTTTTTCGTCGTGCGTACTATATTGAGCAACAAAGGTGTGTATCGTGCAAAGTAGCACCATTCTTGTGCGACAAAGGTATTGATTTCGTTGTGCAAAACACACTTGCGCGACAAATGTTGCTTTGTCACTCAAACATCTGTCGCGAAAATGGTTTTTCCTACTAGTGTAACGGACTTCACAACAAGGGTTTAAATCCGAATTTTTTTATCACTAGACTCCCTTCAGAATAGTCGATCACCACAAGGACCATTTATCTAATCAGGCCCTTATTTATATGATATATAATAAATATACTTAAATTCGCCTAGGCCCTGCCTAGCAGCCTAGGCTCTAGGCCCCAATTCCCCTCTTGACTAGCTACTAGCGACTTTTAAAACCTTGCTTGATAGAGTTGGTTTTCAATTGGGAATGTATTAATAATAGGATTTAGCAATTAATCATATATTTAATGTCTTTGACTTTTCCACACCACGAGCAGCGGAGCATTGAGAGTCGTAGTCCGCTGCTTAAACTTCCATGGATGTTGAATTTGGAGTGAGAGTATTTGAAAAGTCTGCCCATTTAATGAGGACACTCTTATTTTCTTGAGCAGAAATCTATGCGTTGCCTTCTGAATTTTTGAAATTATTTTTTATATCACCTATGCTTTTTACAAAAGCGTCAAACTGTTAACGCTTAACATTTGTTGTGGCTCCACAATATTAAAGTTAACATATCAATATTTTGGAGCTTGTGGCAAAAGAACATCATTGTGTCCACACAAATTTAAGTGTCACGTGTCTATCCTTACAAATTTAATTGTCACATGTCTATCCTTACAAATTTAAGTATCACGTATCCACACAAATACATTTGTACATCTTGTTAGCTGTAAAGCGAGATGCTTTAAATTACTGTACTGTCTATGCTTACAAATTTAAGTATCACGTGCCAACACAAATACGTTTGTACCCACACAAATACATTTGTACATCTTGTTAGCTGTAAAGCGAGATGCTCTAAATTACTGTACTGTCTATGTTTACAAATTTAAGTATCACATTCGAGCAAGCCCAGCGTGGCCATTTGCTCGGGGGACAGGGTACAGAACAGGGGCCTGAGGCCCCGTGGACCAACTCCAGCGTGGGCAAGCCCGAGTGAAGGTGGAGGCCCAAGCTTCGGGCCCGTGGAGAATTGCCAGCCCGATAGCCTAAGGCCATGTGACGTCAGCCTAGCGTCAGGCATTATTTAATTTTTTTTGTGTCAGGCAAGTGCACCCCACTCACACGTGGGGGCGCGTCGCCGACACAAAATCAGAAAAAAAAAAAAAATAACTTTTTCAGTTACCATTGGGAAGCCACGTGGCTTCCCACGGTCTGTTTGATCTCAACGGATATTTAATTTGGACCGTTCGATCTCAACGGTCAAAAAAAAATAAAAAAAGTCTTATTTAATATCCACCGATCGATCTGAGATCAACGGTGGATATTAATATGCTTTATAAATAAAAAAATAAAAGGAAAAATAGTTTTAAAATTAAGAAAAGTTACCGTTGTGACACGTAGCACAATCTAGAGTGTTGGAATTCAAATTTTTTTATATCCAACGGCAGAGATTAATTAATTGAATAAAAATTCAAAAAAAATTCAAAAAAATTCAAAAAAGAAAAATCTGAAATTTTTTTTAAAAAAATTCTGTTTACTTTTCTATAAATACCTTCTCATTATCATCTACCTTACACAACAATTTCATATTTTCTCAACTACTTTCAATCACATTCCTTTCTTTGTCTCAAAGTTTCAATCTATTTTTTTTCAACAAAATGACCACTGGTGCAGATACGAATTGGTCGTTTCTTGAAGATGTTGCGTTGTGTATTAGCTGGGTAAAGTTACTCATAGTTCGCTTACGGGTAATGAGATGCAGTTGCGAGAAATGTGGAGTCTTATTCATACCAATTATCTTGAGAAAATTGGTGGGCAAAGAACCAAAAAATCGATGTCCAGTCGTTGAAAATTACTTAGCCAATCGTTTAGTACATGGAGAGACGCCTTGGCACAAGCTAGTAGTAATATTCGAAGTGGGGAAAATTACTCGGATTAGGTAACAATATATTATTTATTTGATACCCAAATTTACATTATAATTATTTGTTCGTATTATTTATTTGTTACCTACATAATTTATTATTTATTGTTTGTATTATTTATTTGTTACCTACATAATTTATTATTTATTGTTTGTATTATTTATTTGTTACCTACTTACATTATAATTATGTTGTTTGTATTATTTATTTGTTACTTATTTTTATTATAATTATTTCTTCTCCCGCATTGTGTAGGAACTTCAAGCACAAGCTTGGTACACTGCCAAAACCAAAAGCAAAAATAAATCATTCAACCGGTGGGAATGTTGGAATATTGTCAAAGATTGTCCTAAATTTAGAGTTGTGCCAGTCGGTCCAGAAGTGCACATGAACAGCACCCCTTTACACTCTACACCCGATCATGTCTTGCATGTTCATGAAGATGATGCAGAAGAAGTACCCGAAACGCCCCTCCCTGAACAAGCGTCGGGTTCGACCCGTTATCCAATTAGGACTCAAGGTAAGAAGGCTTCAAAGAGAAAAGACAGTGCTTCCAAGAATGATTATGCAAAGTTCATGGAAGAACTTACTAGCCAAGGTGAATTGACTTTGGCAAGGGAACTGGCGAAATATGAGGCTGATAAGGCTAGAGAGGATGCAAAAGCTGCAGCTATTGGTTAATAATCTTATCAGAAATCTATCACCAATAATTGTATTTTCGGATAATGACACGTGGCATAACGAGTACGATTAAAAAATTTATCAGAAATCCATCCCCTAATAATTGTCTTTTCGGATTTATGAAAAGTGGCGCAACAACAACGATTAAATCTTATCTGAAATTACAAATAAAATTATTTGGTATTATTTAATAATACTTCGGATAATGACACGTGGCGCAACGAGAACGATTAAAAATCTTATCCGATATTACAATTAAAATTATTTTGTATTATTTTATAAATAAATAAAAAATACTAATATTTTATTGCCTATTGCCAGGGCTATTGAAGTGTAACGGTGGAGATGCAAATGCTATTGCCAGGGCTATTACTATTCATTAAGGGCAGTTACTGTTTATTAGGTGGCTTGAATAGTGCATAGCCTGGGGGGAGGGCTCCAACACTGGAGTTGCTCTTAGCAACACATTGTCACTCAAGACATTTGTAGACATTTTGGAAATTTCCACATTAGCACTTTAACACCACAAGGTTTTCGCAGGAAAAACTTCGTTGTGCATCTTTTTTTTTTTTCGCGCCAAAAACAATTACCCACGGTTTTCTTATTGACTTTGCACGATGAGTATCTTTTTTTCGTCGTGCGTACTGTATTGAGCAACAAAGGTGTGCGTCGCGCAAAGTAGCACCATTCTTGTGTGACGAAGGTATTGATTTCGTTTTGCACAACAAATGTTGCTTTGTCGCTCAAACATCTGGCGTGAACATGGTTTTTCCTACCAGTGTAACGGACTTCACAACATGGGTTTAAATCAGAATTGTTTTATCACTGGGCTCCCTTCCGAATACTCTATCACCGTAAGGACCATTTATCTAATTAGGCCCTTATTTATATGATATATAATAAATTTATTTAAATCCGCCTAGGCCTTGCCTAGCAGCCTATGCGCTAGGCCCCAGTTCCCCGCTTGACTAGCGACTAACGACTTTTAGAACCTTGCTTGATAGGATTGGTTTTCAATTGGGAATGTATTAATGATAGGATTTAGTGATTAATCCTATTTTTAATGTTTTTGACTTTTCCACACCATGATCAGGGGAGCATTGAGAGTTGTAGTCCGCTGCTTGAACTTCCACAGATGCTGAGTTTGGAGTGTGAGTAATCTGACTCATATAAAGCACTTCATGTGCTTTTGAAACCCAAAAATATTTTTTCTAAATATGTTTTCAGTTGTTTTAAAAGTATTTACAAACAATCCCCTAGCCAATAAGTAGTGATGAATATTTCTCTCTACACTGGTAGAAATAACAGTTTGCGCGACGAGATTTTGCGCGGTGAAAAAAATTCCATCACCTAAGTGGCTCTTGCATGACAAAAACATAGATTGGTCATGCAAAAATGGCATGATACAAAAAAAAATTATGTGAAGAAAACATTCGTTGTGCAAGGAAAAGCGGGAAAATTTTTTTTGCCACAAAATGTTTGTGGGACGAATATTTACACATATTTGTAACGCAAAGTTTCATTGAAAAAGGTTAAATGCCCTTAACCGCTTCCATTTAGTGCACATTTATAATGCATTTTGCGCGACAAAGGGGTTCGTTGCGCAAAGTTTCACTAAAAACGGTCAAATGCCCTTAACCACTCCCATTTAGTGCCCATTTTGCGCGACCAAGGGGTTTGTCGCGCAAAGTGTTAAGGGTTCTATATAAACACAAGTTCAGAACCTTAGTTTTCAAAGGTTTAGTTTTCAAAGGTTTTGTTTCAAAGGCGATGGCCGATTCGGTTCCTTATTCAATGAAAAGCTACGAGGGAGAAGGCTCCCGTGAAGGGAAAGGTAAACAAGAAGTTTATTGTTGAATTAGTTGTCTTATATTTGATATGGTTGAAAATATTTTTTTAAATAGTCTACTACTTTTAAAATTTTGTGGTAGAAAAAGAAATGAGGAAAACTGTGTTGTGAATAGAGAGATATCATCGTAAGCGATTGCCCTCCCTTGAAGACAAAAGTAGGGTTGATGCGTACGCCGAACTTAGGTATGATATTGGGGGTTTGGTGCAGGACCAATGTTCTACCGAGTTTAAGTCTTGGAAAATGGTGCTTGAGGAATTGAAGAAGTCCATGGTGGGGGAGTTATCGGTAAGTTTGTATTAAAGAATGTATAATTATTTTTGTTACAAAAGTAGCATTTTTTAAATTACTAATTTATTTTTATTGGCATTAATACAAGTTCATTCAGATGTTGATGAAACGGATGAGAAGCAACGGAAGTATCTAGATGACCTTTTTAAGATGTCTTTCCGACAGTGGAAGTTCGATGTGGAGCTGGCTGTAAAGCAGGGGGAGTTCCCGATGCCCCTGCTGATGCCCGGGAGGATGAGGATTGAAGTTTATTTGTTTTTTTTTTTTTATGAAATTTGGACGTTATGTTTGACTTTATTTAATAAATTTATATTATATGGATGACTATTAATATTTACATTAGTTTTCACATCCCGGCCCGGGCGGCACCACTTCCCGGGCCCGCTCCACCACCATAGCACGATATTGTCCGCTTTGGGCCCCGACCACGCCCTCACGGTTTTGTTTTTGGGAACTCACGAGCAACTTCCCAGTGGGTCACCCATCATGGGATTGCTCTAGCCCCCTTCTCGCTTAACTTCGGAGTTCCTACAGAACCCGAAGCTAGTGAGCTCCCAAAAGGCCTCGTGCTAGGTTGGGATGGGAATATACATATAAGGATCACTCCCCTGGGCGATGTGGGATGTCACATTAGTTATAATATGTATTTGGGTTAATAAATTAGTTTTATTAATTATTTTAGTAATGTTTAATTAGGTTTGAGTTTTTTATTTAGATTAAAATAAAAATTTACATTAGTGAAAAAGAAAACGGAAAAAAATGAAAAAAAATTTAAATATGCATGTTGCACAACCAACAAAGTATTCGTCACGCAACTTGTTTACATTAATTAATTATAAAGAAAATGAAAAAAAAATATATATTTAGACTTGCTTGATGAATATATAGGTTTGTCGTGCAAATGCAAAAGTAATCTTTATAATGTGACTTCAGCTACAGAGGTAGAAACTGCAGAATCCGCCTCTGCACCTCATTCCCCTTCGTTTTTCTTCAATCCGTCATTCGTCACTTCCATTTTCTCTCAATTTCATCATCTAATACTCCCTCCATCTTCTTCTCTAGGTTGATCAAGCTATCTCGGTGTGTTGAGGGTAAAAGTATTAATGTCAATTCATACTAACACCATGAAATTCGTTGTCTATGGGGATACTGTGTGATTAGCAATTGGTGGAGATTTGGAAGGTATTTTCTTCGTTTTATTTTTAAAAAATATAAATTAATTAAATTATGTTATGCTGTTATCTTTATATTAAGTTGTGAAATTATATTTATATTATGTTGCTAAATTTGTACGTGACGTACAAATATGTGTTGTGATGTATGGAGTTAATTATAATTAACTTTGTACTTGTTTTTTTTTTTTTTTTTTAGTAAAACTTAGTTTCCCATTCAAGGATTAGTTGAATTTTGCGCATGGATGCAAAAACATGACTGCAGTCCAATTGATTCTTGAATTGTCCCATTATTTGGATAGTTTGGGAATGCATAGTTATGGCACGTAGTTTATGGTTCAAGGATTAGGTTTCGATTGTAGGGATTTCGGTGTCATCTCTGTACATTCTTCGGGTGGCACATAGGTATTTCATATACACGTCGTCCATCTGAAGAACTGTACAGAGATGCTGCCAAAATTCCTCCACGTTGAAATCTAATATGATCTAGTCGTAAATTACATGACATAACTTTGCATTCCCGAATGGGATAAGACCCTTACCGGAGGCATAAGGTGACAATATCATGATGAAGTTGTTGTGATTGTTGTACTGTTATTGTAGTTGCGAGAATTATGGACAGAATGTGGACATAGAACCCAAACAGATGCGCGAATGAATACTTGGATGGAATTGAGGATTTTATTAACTTTGAACGTACACACATTCCAGGTGCAACTAGAATCCTGTATCCTTGTAAAAGGTGTAACAACACGTTAAGAGACACAATTGAAAATGTTCAATTTTATTTAGTAAGGAATGGAATGGTAAAGACCTATAATACTTGGAACCATCATGGGGAACAATTAAACAATGCTTCATCTTCAAACGCGACAAGAGTGGGCAATGTTGAACTTAATATGGATCCTAATGAACAAGTCATTGATATTTTAAATGATACTTTTCCATTTGCATCGACAAACACCAATCAAGAAGGGGAAGATTACGTGCCTACACTAATGGACAGTGCAGAATTTGAACAATATGAAAAACTATTAAAAAATGCCAACTAAGAATTATACCCGAGATGCGAGGGCTTTTCAGTTCTCACGGTCATTGTGGAACTAATGTACGGAAAAATAAAGTATCGTATGTCGAAACAATGTTTCAATTATTTTTTTGGGCTTTTCAAGAGAATGCTACCAAAGGATAATTGTTTGTCGAAAGACCATAGAAACGCGCAAAAGGTGTTGAATAGTCTCGGATTGGGTTATGAAAAAATTCATGCTTGCAAAACCAATTGTATTTTATTCTATAAAGAGAATAAAGTATTGGATAGATGCCCTATATGCAATGAGTCGAGGTTCAAAATGACATCTTAGAATAGAACAACTAAGATCCCATAAAAAGTCATGCGTTATCTGCCTTTGAAATATAGGTTGCAGCGATTGTATATGTCAACGCATACTGCCACTGACATGAGATGGCATAAGGAAAAACGGATAGACGATGATGTGATGAGGCATCTTGCAAATGGGGAGGCATGGAAAGAGTTGGATCGAACGTTCCCCAAGTTTGCTATTGATCCTCGAAATGTTAGATTGGGACTTGCCACTGACGGATTCAATCCATTCGGGGTTCTAAACTAACACCATAGCACTTGGCCGATTTTCGTATTTCCATATAATTTTCCACCTTGGAAATGCATGAAAAAATAATACATTATGATGACTCTTTTGATAACTGAGGATCCCGGTAGGTCAATCGATGTTTACTTAAGATTGTTGGTTAATAAGCTAAATGATTTATGGACAAACCGTGTGCGCATATACAATAAGTGTACTGGGAAGATGTTCACTTTATGAGCAGCAGTTATGTGGACTATAAACGATTTTCATGCATATGCAATGGTTTCTGGGTAGAGCACTAGGGGTTATATGGCATGCCCTGTATGGAAGGATGATGTAACATCTGGTAGGTATGTCATAAGAGTTTGTTACCTTGGTCATTGGAGATGGTTGCCATGAGACCATAAGTGGTGGAAAAGGATAAAGAGTTCGACGGGAAAATAGAGCCCCGCCGCAGAGCTAGAGAATGGTCCGGTGATTAAATTTTGAAACAGCTTAACTGTTTGGATTTTGCTCCGTTCGGGAAAACAATGAGTAGGACCAGACCTTTTACATATATGAACTGGACGCACAAGTCTATATTTTTTTAGCTCCCGTAGTGGTTGAAACTAAAATTGAGACACAACCTTGATGTTATGCATGTTGAGAAAAATGTATTTGACACATTGGTGGGCACCATTATAGATATCGAGGGCAAAACAAAGGACACGATTAAAGCTCATCTTGATTTGGAATGAATGGGAATACAAAGAGGTTTATGGATGAATAGGGACAATGATAAAGCTAAAAGGGATCTTGCGTTTTTTTTTCTTCTATGAAACCGAATAACAAAAAAGAGCTTTCAAAGTTTTTATCATCTGTAAAGTTTCCCGATGGTTGTGCTTCTAATATCGCGTGTTGCGTGAATGTTAACGGGGGTAAATTTGCTGGACTAAAGAGCCATGACTACCATGTGCTTATGCAACGCCTATTTCCTGTGGGTATTCGACACCTATTGCCAGAAGATGTAGTCAAACCAATCATGTTGTTGTCCAGATTTTTTTCCCCAAATGACGTCAAGAACGTTGCGAAAGACGGACGTTAATCAATTACGCCATGACATTGTCCAAGTCCTATGTAAGTTTGAGATGATATTTCCTCTAGCTTTCCTCAGAAGTATGATCCACGTGATTGTTCACTTACCAGAAGAGGCATTGGTTGCTGATCCTGTCAACTATTGCTAGATGTATCCAATAAAAAGGTATATAATCCTCATCATTTGTTTATTCATCATTAATTGACGCTTACTAATTTGTATCGTATCGTTTTATTTTGGCAGCCATTTCGAGGAGTTAAAAAAAAATGTACGCAACAGGGCAAAGCCTGAAGAATCAATTATAGAGGCTTAGGTGGCATATGAGTCGCTTAGATTTTATGGAATGTATTTAAAAGATGTGGAGATGATTTTCGATCGTCCTCAGCACAATAATGACGGGGGTGTGAGAAAGGATAAACTTTCTATTTTTGCCCAAAGAACATGACCCTTTGGAGATCTTGTACGTGGTGAGTCGTTTTCCAAAAATGACATGGAGGTAGCCCATTGGTTCGTACTGAACAATTATGATGAGACAATGGCATACCTAGATGAGCATAAAGAGATGATGAAGCAAGAACATCCATCACATTTGTATGCCAAGAAACACCGTGAATTGTTTCCGCAATGGTTTCTCAAATATCTAAGTTATAAGTGTTTTGTATTTGACATATGTGTTGTAGTATTTAATTTTCTCAAACTAACAGGTGCATGCTTTTGTATAATGTTAGGTGAATCAATTGAAAACATTGAATTCCCCCACTTACAATGAAGAGTTATATACCCTGGCATTCGGACCGATTCGCGCTGAATTGTTCTCAGAGTGCCATGTTAAAGGTGTCAAGTTTTGGGGGGCTACACGAGATGACAAGTTATGTACACAAAACAGTAGTGTCCATGTCCTAGGTAGAGGCGAAAGTATAGACATTGATATTTATGGTAAACTAACAAGTATCGTGCAATTGCTTTACAAAGACCAATGCCAAGTGATCATGTTTAAGTGTCGATGGTTTGATACAAACCTAAACAGGCAAGGAAATGTTAAAATCGACCATGGCTTACTATCTGTGAACATTAACAGAACTTGGTATGATGGCGACCCTTACATTTTGGCAAACATGGCAAAACAAATTTTAAATCTAGACGACCCTAAAGCTGGGAGAGGTTGGAAAGTTATTCTGAAGATGGATCAAAGGAATGTGTATGCTATACCTTAACAAGACCGTACTAACGACGACATCGATAACGTTGCTGACCAACATTTAGAATTGTCAATAAAAAAATGATGCAGAAACACTCTGAGATACAAATCTTATCCAAGAACCGTTTCAAATACAAGGAGTGGCTTCAATTGAAATCAAATTCAGTCAATTACAATTGACCTCAGTAATCTTCCACGATACGATGTTGCAGTGGGCCCGAACGACGACGGTGACATACGTATCAACAAGGAGGAATGGGAGACTGAAAATGATGATAGCGACGATAGTGAAAGTTATTATAGTTTGGATAATGAATAATGCAATTTATTTGTGACTTCCCTTGTAAAACATATTAAATGATATTTTTTGTAATTTATTTATCTTATGTTATAAATAAATTGTTTTATTTGAATAAATTTAAATTAAAAAAAAAATATTTTGACCTTGGTAAATTAAATTTTTAGCTCATTACGCGACGAACATGAAGGTATTTGTCGCGCAAATGTTCTTTGCACGACTACTACCTTCCTTTTCGTCGTGCAAGGAGCTAAAATTTTGATTTTATGGACGGGCACCAAAATAATTTCGTGAAAATTTGAATTTTTTGCGCTACAAATACCTTTCTCTTCGTCGCGCAATAATCTCAGGATTTAATTAAAATGCCAAACACTTTTTCCCCTCAATTCTTCCTCTCTGTTTTTCTCGACGCTGCAAACTCTCTCTCACTCAACCTTTCTCTTTTCTCTCCCTCTGACAACCCTCTCTCTCACTCAATCTCTATCACCTTCTCACCCTCTCGTCCTCTCGCCCTCTCGCCATTAGACCCCCTCGCACTCTCTCTTCCTCCTTCGACAGCCCTCTCTCTCACTCAATCTTTGTCACACTTTCTCTCTCTGAGGTAATTTTTCAATTTACTTAACTCTAGTGTTATACTTGTAATTAGGGTTCTAGGAAGTAGTAATTGTAGGATTATTTCTTAATTTCAAATTAGGGATGGGAATTTGTAATTTTAGGATTTAGTAAAGGTAGGAATTAGGGTTTTATAAAATTTTAGGAATTTGTAATTTGCTTGATCCTATCGTAACTACTTTGTATGTTTCCGTAAGTGTGTCATGCATATGCATTTAGATAGTACACGTTTATATTTAATGGGCTCGTTAATTTTGGGGTTGTTAATTAAGTATTGGGCTTGCATATTAATTAGAATTACATGATTTTAAGTCAGCATAGAATCCTAGTTGTGCTGCTTATCTGAGCAGTTGTTTATATGCTAATAAAACTATGTGTTCTTATCCCATGAGTTTTTTCATCTAAGCTAGGATGATAAGTCCTCACCCTAATAACATGCATACTGATTGGCATGCATATCTGATTTGGTTGAAAACAGTTTTCCTAAGTCAGCGTGTTTCTATTGATTTGTTGGAAGCCTATATATAGCCATTAGATAGGATTTCTAAAGGCTGCTGCAGTTTTATGATTAAAAAAAAAAAAAAAAAAAAAAAAAAAAAAGGTTTCATACTGCTGCCGTATCACAACATATATATGCATTGAATTTTAAGTCGTAAGGCAGTGACGACTGCACTCTATTCGATTCCCCCACCTCCTACTTCAGCTGCCACTGTTCCTATCAAAATGAACCCCAGGTTGGTTAATCCGGTTGATTTTGTAAGATCCCACATCACCCGGAGGAGAAGAGGTGATGTTGTACATGACCACCTTCCTATAGTAAGACATGTTTTGGTTGGAAGCCTAAGAACAAATCCGTAAGAGCGTGGCCCAAAGCGGACAATATCTTACTATGCGGACTGGGATGTGACAGATTTGGTTGGTCCCCGGGTCTCCTAGGCGCCAGAGTCATCGACCTCTTCGATGGCGCTACCAGTTAGTGTCAGGCATACTCACCGCCACCCTCACACACCCGACGCAACATCGGCATCCATTACTGATGCCTCGGGGTCACAACCAGGTAAAGTTAAATAACTCCCTTTTATTTCCTTGTGAATTTAGTTATTCATATATTAAGTTCAATCAAAATTGTTACATACTGCAATTATGCGTTTGGTCCAAATTTGGCTTATTCAACTATTGTGATTGTTGTTGGATATCATATAGTATTCATTACAATGTCCAAAGTTTGGAAAATGTTATAATTTTAGGGGAGGTTCTGCCAAAATTTAGGTATAATTTGTAGTGTTTGTTTGACTTTTATATTTTCAACAAAGAAAAATATATGGGGACCTTGTCACCAGTTGAAAACGGCGAAGGTCATCCGAGTAACCAACAAACGTATCATGATCGGAAACGACGATCGGCATCAAGCTGTACCAACGGCAGAACAGCATAGCGCATTGGCCAACGACATTGGTCACGTCGTTCAGACCTATTGCCCTATGCGATGGAAGTCTTGGAAGGCGATGTCGGACGAGGTGAGAATGAAGGTTCGTGATTATTTGTCGATAAGTATTCTAACTTTTTATTGCTTTTCCTTTAAAGTTTATATATTTATATTAATTAATGTATTTAATTAATTTGTTACACTTTAGATGAACTACAATTTTGATGACATCAATGACAATATATTAGCATACATCAACAGACTCTTCATTGAACGGTACAATCAGTGGAAGAGCGACCTACACAAATATTTTGAGACGTTTGATGATGCGCAAGTCGCTCTTAAGGAGGGTTGCCCGAAGGAGTTTGAGGACCGAGAATAAAATTGGGTGTGGCTCTGCAGTCATTTTCAGGAGCCCGGCTATGTGGTACGTTTTTTATATTAAGTCTAAAAATATTATACGTTTCTTACTAATGTTTATTGATTTTTTTTATATTTCATTTAAATTACAACTAATACGTTTATTTTGTGTATAATAGAAGAAGGCAAAAGCCAACAAGATCAATCGGGATAAAAAGACTTTTCTCCACCATTCGGGTTCGAGGCCTTTCTCATATAGGATGGAGGCGCAATGGCAGGTAATAATAAAGCTTTTCATATTCAATTTTTATTATGTCAGTAATATTTTTTTTTCGTACTAACATTTTTCTTATCTTGTTCTATTTACGGGGTTCAAAATTCTCGGAGATCGATTGTCTTTGTAGACGTTTATGTTCGACTAGGGGAACAACCAACCGAGTCCCTTCATGTAAGTATTCTTCAATTGTAATTACTATCTTATGCATTCAAGTCTCATGGTTATTATTTGAATGTTATTATTAATATTTCATGTTATATTACACAGGCAATGATGATGGAGAAGAGGCAGTCGGTTCTTCAGGAGTCCATCTCCCAGCTTCCTCCTGACACTCCAATCAAGTCCATGGATCCCCCCGAGGATGTGGGGTTTCAGATCCTTACAAACACCTTGGATTAGACTCTTGATCGAAGGCCGGGGACGTATTGTAGGGGGATGGGGAATGCTTAGTGGCAGAAACCTAAAGCTTCTTCATCCTCGCAGTCAAAGGGCGAGGTGACAACTTTGACAGAAGAGGTGGCCGGCCTTAGGACTGAGCTTGCCTCATATAAGAGCCAAATGTCACTGATCGTAAAGGCCCTCAGTGAATCCAGCATTCATCTCCCGGATATTCGTACCCTGTCGACTTCCGAGCCCCTTCAACCCGAGCATGCCCAAAACTCCACCCGTTTAACCTCTGAGCCTGTCCTCATCCCCGAGGCCTTCTTGCCCCAAGATTTTCAGCTGCCTACCAACGACGACCCCATAGATTATTCCACCTTCTTTTATTAGTTTTTTACTCCCTTACTTTTTAAACTTTTTCTTGTCCGTGCATTTTCTTTTTATTTTAAATAAATTCTTTTTCTCTTCATTACATTTTTTATTGCAATTTAATTTCATTATTTTATTACGAAATTAAAATTAAAACAAAAAATTAATTTAAAAAAATTATATTTTATTTTTTGCGCGACGAATACCTTCGTCTTACATAATTTTTTGCGACTAATCCGTTTTCATCATGCAAGAATAACATGTCATCCGTGAAGTTCTTAGAGACAAAGATTAGTCGTCCCATATATGTATCCTGACGATTGCTACTCATATCCTAGCACTTTGTGCAACGAAGATCTTCGTTTCTAAAAATTTCGTGCAATGAATACGGAACCGTCGTGCCTTCTTCTCCGTGACCAATGTGTTTATTCGTCACGCAAAGTCTTTCTTCATGATCTTTGTGTGATGGATTCTACGTGACGAATTTTTCATCGCTTTGACATTTGTGCGACGGGATAAGTTTTGCGCGACCAATTTGTGTTCGTTACGCTAAATATTAATCATAGTAGTGCTCGCTGCTTACTTTTCAAATTTTTTCATAAAATACATTTTTTAACTAAAAATAATTGTAACACACTTCAATTTTTTGCTGATACAACACACTTTTATTTACTTAAGGATTTAATAAGATTAAAATAGTATTACCTTACATTACTGGCTCCTGAATGCCAAGAAATACATGGATCTGACAACAAGAGGAGGATCCGATGTGATGCAAGACAAAATCAAGGGTATCGAGGAGAAGGGGGTTAGATGACCTAGGAATCGCTCAACCAAGGGCAACGGAGCTCACTTAACGTCGCTAATCGTGGATGCGCTTACACTACCAAGCCAAATGCTTGATTTTAGAAGGAGAAATCACTATCTTCAAATGCACAAGGCAAATATAAATTTTCATTCATCAAGTCTGCCTAAACATACATATGGAGTCCTTTAAATAGAGAGATTACAATACATTGGTAGGATAAAGACTTATTACTAATGATTATAGTTACTAGAAACCTAATAAAAAATAGCTTTGAAAGATAAAAAGCCACAAACAATCAAATTTATTATAAAAACTATATTAATGTAGTGCATTGCATCATACTCCTATTCTTGAAAAATCTCGTCCTCGAGTTTTTCAGTTGATTTTTTGTTTTCCCTCGATCTTTTGGAAGGCCTTTCAAACTTTTCCATAACAGGTATAATAGCACAAGAAATTTACGTGTGTTCGAAGTCTTGATCCATATTCTTTCTTCAAATGGATAAGCTCAAAATGGCACATGCCTCTAATGGTGAGCAATGCTTCTCTTCTTCAAAGACTTTCTTCTTACCAAATCATCATGATAAAGAAATTTATCCCACATATAATCATGAATATCATAGTAAGGAGTTTTTGCCCAATGTAGAAGTTGTGCATTAATTAAGTTTGAATTTACCACCGCGCTCATAAACTATAAAGTTTCCTTCACATCCACAATCTTTACTTTGTGCTCAACATTCAAGAAACTACCTTCAAGAATCTCATTGATCACGTGAAAACCAATATCATCTTCTAAGAAATTATACAAACTTGAGGAGTATAACTTGTTTACCTCACTACCATCCTCATCCACTTCATTCACAAAACGAGTATTGACTTCTTCTTCATCAATGTACTCATCATAAATTGGTGGTGAATCCCAATTGACGAAATTGATTTCTTCGACAGTGTGATCTTGAAACAAATAGTAAATCACAGCCATAGTCTTCAACTACAGCGGAAAACCTGCTCTAATGCCACTTTATGCAGGACAAAACCAAGGGTATCGAGGGGAGGGGAGATAGATGACCTGTGAATAGCTCAACCAGGGGCAACGGAGCTCACTCCATGTCGCTAATCTAGGATGCGCTTACACGACCAAGCCAAATGCTTGATTTTAAAAGGAGAAATCACACTCTTCAAATGCACAAGGCAAATATAAATTTTCATTCATCAAGTCTACCTAAACATACATATGGAGTCCTTTAAATAGAGAGATTACAATACATTGGTAGAATAAATACTTATTCTGAACGATTATAGTTACTAGAAACCTAATAAAATATAGCTTTGAAAGATGAAAAGCCACAAACAATCAAATTTAATATAAAAACTATATTAATGTCGTGCATTGCAACATGATGATATTCACTCTCATTTCCATCGGTTAAATGAGATATAATCGGTTAAAATAGTTTGGACACGTATACCGAAGATTTATAGATGATTCAGTTAGAAGATGCGACTATGAGACGGAGATTCAGGGCAAAAGGAATAGAGGAAGACCAATGAAAACTTTGAAAGAGATTATGAGAAAAAATACGGAGTTCTTAAAGCTAACGAAAGACTTGAAGCATATGAGCACAGTAGTCCTAGAATTTATACAACCGATCCCACTTAGTGAAGTAAAGCTTGATTATTGTTGTTATTGTTGTAGACCACATTCAATTTTGCTGAGCGTTATCAGCTAGAGATGGATATACTTACGTACCACCTAGTAAGGCGATAAAAGCATTCAACAAATTTATAATGTAATGACTGTCTTATGGGACGAGCCATTATTGGCATAACCTGAAAAACTTAGCTCTATTAATTGCTAAGTATTGTACGTATTGAGAAAGAGACTTGTGCAGTTTTTTATGGCTTTTCGGGATGATTTTGAGTCACTTCGTGGTTTTATTCTGCATCGCATTCCACTTTCTTCTGTTGGCTTTGTGCTTCATGAGTTACAAGCTAAAGAAGTTCATTTGCAGTCACATGCTGGAACTAGGCTCCATTTATGGACGGATCAAAAACATGGATTTCAAGCGTGACCAACTTCTAAAACTGCAATTGTTTCTTCTGCTTGATCGGTAAAAGAATAGAGCCTAGTTTCAAGCAATTAATTGCAAATGAACTTTTTCGGCTTGTAACTCATGAAACACAAAACCAACAAAAGGATTGCTGGAAAGAAAAAAAAAAAATGTAAAGAAGGGCAGAGTGAAAGTACAATGCTGAAGAAAGGATTCTCTTATAAATTTCTGGTTCGAAAAGAAGTTTTGTTACTGGGCTTAGAAGAAAACTTACGAAACACATTCAATTGACTGAAAATACATGAATCGTAAAAAAAAAAAAATGAGTTTATGCACTTATAAGTTGGCCTTCTAGGATCAATCATGAATGGCCAAGTCCTCTACCAACCAAACTATGAATTCTCATTTCTTTGACCGATAGGAACCTCTTTATGTGATATTGCACTAGAAAAATAAAATATCTCTTATAGGATGGGTAGCATACATAGGAAAGAGAATGTGGGTAGCAAAAATACACTTATTGGATTGGAGGTTGACTAAGGGGTGAGACCTAGAATTGGAATACACTTATTGGATTTGTCTTTTTATTTTTTTAGCTTTCTTGTCCCTATATTTGTTTTTCTTCATGTAGTTAAATTTCCATGAAATGATTTGGTAATTTGTCCAACTGTAATGGTTGGACACTTGATTTAGAATTTTCCAAATCAATTTACAGCTCATTTGGAAGTGTTTTTAAATGGTTGAAAACTTTTTTGTGAAATTATTTTTGGAATCAATCCTTAGTAAAAAGGCAAGTAAATCGTAAAAAATCACTCAAAGCGCTTCCTGAAATAAGCACATAACTACTGTTTCTTGCAGAGCAGAAAGCACTTCATGTGCTTTTGGAACCCAAAAACATTTTCTCTAAAAGCGTTTTCAATCATTTTAAAAGTATTTACAAACGATCCCCTAGCCAGTAAGTAGTGATGCATATTTCTCTCTAGCTGCTTACTTTTCAATTTTTTTCATAGAATACATTATTTAACTAAAAATAATCGTAACACACTTCAATTTTTTTCTGATGCAACACACTTTTATTTACTTAAGGATTTAATAAGATTAAAATAGCATTACCTTACATTATTTGCTCCTAAATGCCAAGAAATACATGGATCCGACAGCAAGAGGAGGATCAGATGATATTCATTTTCATACAGAAGGTACTGTGGACATACACATTGATCAATCAACATCTCGATGTTTGCATGTCATGGCGTTCCTCCCGAAGTCGATGTCTCCATTAATTTCCTATGAACTTTACCTCAGTACTATTCTTTGATCTTTGAACACGATGATATATAATTTGCATGCCAATTATAAGCCAAAGCCTGTTTCCTTTCGGTCTAAAATTATTACTTGGATCAATAGTTTTGTTGACTTAGACCATCGGTTAAATGAGATATAATCGATTAAAATAGTTTGGATACGTAAACCGAAGATTTATAGATAATTTGGTTAGAAGATGCGACTATGAGACGGAGACTTAGGGTAAAAGGAATAGAAAAAGACCGATGAAGACTTTGGAAGAGATTATAAGAAAAATACGGAGTACTTGAAGCTAACGAAAGATTTGATGCATATGAGCGCAGTAGTTCTAAAATTCATACAACCAATCCTACGTAGTGAAATAAAGCTTGATTGTTGTTGTTGTAGACCACATTCAATTTTGCTGAGGGTTATCAGCTGGAGATGGATATACTTACGTACCACCTAGTAAGGGGATAAAAGCATTCAACAAATTTATAATGTAATGACTGTCTTATGGGACGAGCCATTATTGGCATAACCTGAAGAACTTAGCTCTATTAATTGCTAAGTATTGTACTTAAAGAGAAGAGACTTGTGCAGTTTTTTATGGCTTTTCGGGATGATTTTGAATCGCTTCGTAGTTTTATTTTGCATCGCATTCCACTTTCTTCTGTTTGTTTTGTGCTTCATAGTTACAAACTAAAGAAGTTCATTTGCAGTCACATGCTAGAACTAGGCTCTATTCATGGACAGATCAAAAACATGGATTTCAAGCATGACAAACTTCTAAAACTGCAATTGTTTCTTCTGCTTGATCGGTAGAAGAATAGAGCCTAGTTTCAAGCAATTAATTGCAAATGAACTTTTTCGGCTTGTAACTCATGAAACACATAACCAACAAAAGGGTTGCTTGAAAGAAAAAAAAATGTAAAGAAGGGCAGAGTGAAAGTACAATATTGAAGAAAGGATTCTCTTATAAATTTCGGGTTCGAAAAGAAGTTTTGTTACTGGGCTTAGAAGAAAACTTACAAAACACATTTAATTGATTGAAAATACCTGAACCGTAAAAAAAATGAGTTTATGCACTTATAAGTTGGCCTTCTAGGATCAATCATGAATGGCCAAGTCCTCTGCCAAACTACGAATTCTCATTTCTTTGACCGATAGGAACCTCTTTATGTGATATTGCACTAGAAAAATAAAATATCTCTTATAGGATGGGTAGCATTCATAGGAGAGAGAATGTGGGTAGCAAAAATGCGATCCTGTCTTTTAGGCCTTCCTCAAAGATCATGTCTACAAAAAATCACTCAAATTCGAAATTATATGATCGTTGAATTAAATGATTGTCATTTTAGTGTTTTTTTCGAAAACCGTATTCTTTCATTTTCTTCACTAAAGATGAATTTCTTAATAATTTTGGATTTGTCTAATTTTTTGCAAGGATAATCTATGAATAATGAATTGAAATATATACAGTTTAAATTCTTAAAAAGAAGTACATAACGGGCCCTACAAAATATGATATATATGTATGTATATATATATATATATGTATGTATGTATGTATAATTGTGTGTGTGTGTGTGTGTGTGCGAGCGCGCGTGTATTGTGGAATTTAAATTTTGGTATTGTGTTTTTGCTCTTTTGAACATGTGTGTATTCCTACTTTCATTTTCATCAATTTAGAGCATAACTTTTCAAAATTCGTCAATCAGGTGCAGTCATCAGTTCGCCGGTCAATAAGGAGATAATTCTTAACGTGGTACGCGCTGGAGGATTTTTTTGGCGTGTTGAGAATACGGCCCGATACATCAAGTATCATAATGCAATTAGTTGAAATTTTTTTTAAGTGTCTAACCAATTGTATTATCACTTGATGTATCGAATTATGTTTTCGGCACATTGAAAAAATCTCTCTACACGCACGGCTCACCTCCTTATTTTATCTTTTTCCCTTTGATCTCCCGCCCAAACTCATTTGCCACACAGCACAGAGCCCATTTTATGACGAGTTTGGACAGGCGAAATAACAAGGTCATGGAATTTTGACTCTCATAAGTCATAACATCAGTTCCTAAGTAAAATTTTAAACAAAAAATTTGAATCTCCAGTTTTGTGTGTAGAAAGTAGAAACTGAAGAAAGATATGCAAATTAACCAGAATTATATGAGATTCAGAAATCACTTGTGTGTGGGTAGGTGTGTAGAGAGAGAGAGAGAGAGAGAGAGAGATGTGCTCATCTCTTTCAAGTGCTTGATAGAGATGAGGCAAAATCTTATTCTCAAATCACTCACATAACAGCAGCATGCATGGTCTTCTTTCACATGTTTTGGCGACTACAGAAATTACAATTTCAAGTTTTATCCATGAAAATAACTCACCAGTACGAAAGCCATCTTGTCATTGCGAAAGTATGACCCCCAAAAACAATAACAAGATTTGATACAAAATCAACAGCACGGGCAGGTCAAGACATATGAAGGCTATATACAGGCCTTAACCTCCACCCAGTATGACTGCTATAAACTCCGCTTCCCAGCTTCCGAGTCTCTGACTAATATCAGCTTACGACTACAACTTGGATCCTCTGTGAACCTTATTTTGCGGTAGCTAGCTGGGAAAATCTTCACCTGTTAAAATAAAACAAATTAACCCCAACTGATAAATTTGTGAATTAGACACGCAATAAGAAAACATTGTATACCAGGCAGCTGAGCAAAGAGTTCTGGTTCGAGCACTTTAGCTAATAAAGGATTATACAATACTACAAGTAAAGATATATCAGGAACCTCATCAAACTCATTGTTGTGCGCGTCCTTTTCCTGTAGTCTGTTTCCTCTTCTTCAGCTGCTTGTTCTGATCTACTTGCACGAGGCCGTGCCTCTGCTTCCCAACTTTTAAGTCTTTCCCGCTAATCATGTACTCATTGCCATCTTCTGGCAAGCTAAACTCAGCTGGGTTTTTGTTTATAGTGCAGATTAAAGAATTGGGACTGCTCCTTGGAGGCCTCATGGCCCCATTAGCTTTATGAGTATCCAATTTCTGCAGCATTGGATATTCAGTGTTGTGGTGGTCCTGGGGAAACATCGTAGAATCAGCCAGCGTAGAGAGTCCTTTGTGCATAACAGGGATAGTTCCGTGATTTTTGCCCAAAACACCACCTTTAAATGCAGAATTCTGGGATCTGGAGCCTCTATTTTCTACGGCAGCCCTTTTGAATCCTTTAGGATAAGAAGAGGTAGATGTACCACCAGGATTCATAGGAAAAAGGTCAAGAGACCTCTCAAAAATGTGATTTTTGCCGCAACAACTGGATGATTGGTGCTTCATGGTATCAGTAACCTTATAACCACCAGCATCCACCACAGAATACTCCTTGGAGTAAAAATCAATGGGCCTCTTGGAAAATTTCGGGTTTCCAGCAATGCTGAAGGGCGGACTTGACTGCATACCTGCATCCATGAGGCTGAGCAAATGCATTGCTGGTATGGTTTCATTGGAATATAGATCAAAAGAACCCGCTGAACTCTTAGGAGGCTCAGTCCCATTACGTTTGCCAGTGAATGAGTACTCTGCATTTGTTCTGCTGAAAGGTTCAGAACCAACACCTTCACTATGCTTTTCCAGGTTGGTAGCATTTAAATTAAATAATTTCAGGCCATAATCACCATGGAAATTCCCCTTATGCAGCGAGCCTGGAGGGTGTGAAAGCATATCGACATTAGACGGCTGAGCTGCACACTTTTGAGGATTGTAATGCGTTAAGGGAGTTTGAGCTGGCATTGCAGGTGACCATAAGCGAGCTGCTTCTTCCTTTGATTGTGGAACAGACGGACGCAAGCTAGAATTTGACAACCCATGGCTCATCATATCTCCATTCCATTTGCAATTTTGAGCACAACTACAGCTGCTGTAACCAGCAGCAGGAAATTGCTCTCGAGTACTCATCTTCTTTTTAGGCTGACTGAATGCATTAAACCCTGTAGGGCAATGCATTTGATCAAGACGAAATGTGTCTTTTTCGGGGATATAAGTAGAAAAGTCAACTAACTTTTGTTTGGAAGGTCCCACATTTTTTCTTGCTGTTGCACCATCTTTTGCCTTTCTTGCCTGAGGTTTTCGTTTCTCACCAGTTTCCTCTAATATTCTTAAGTTTCCAAAGCCATAACTATGCACCTGAACATTCCTTGAATTAATGCCTGCTTCCAAAGCTTTCTGATTTCTCTCATAATGATTTTTTGCCATGAATTCAACAATTTCCATCGGTATGTCATCTGCAGCTCCCTTATGAGACGTCTTTTCAGCTCTATGGTTGCTATCTTTCCTACTAACAGTCACAGCTGAATTTTTCGGAACCTCAATGATTTTGTCCTTGTTTCTTGCATGAGAAATATCCTGAAAAGGAAAATGAATCATCATAGAAAGAAATTGCAAAACAAAACTAGAACTAGAAAAGATAATTACGCATATTAGTGTTTACAAATTTACTACAGATATGAGAAACGTGCAATATGATTCTAAGGGCTAGCTAATATGCACATTATCAACATAGGCAACGGAAATACAAGGATAATGGACTTGCTTCCTTATTTCTTTGAACTTGAGCAATGCTGCTAATTTTAGCATATCAGCATAGGCAACGAAAAATAGGAAAACAAATTATTTAGACATAACACCAATCAGCAGGGTTCAAAGAAAAAAAAAAAAAAAAAACTTACTAGTTTCCACAACTTAACTGTGTCAGTAATAATTTGAGACAGATGAGTGATTTATGATATCACAACAATTTTATAACCGCACAGTTGCATATAATAAGCCTTAGAAACAGAAGAAACATGCATTTGCTGCGGACATATATCATGCAACCATCAAGATGAAGACATTCATCCAGGGAATAGTAAAAAGAGAGTAAAGCTCTTACCATTTGCTGCAACAAACTCCCTTCAACCTGGGAGCGATAGTTTTGCTTCTCATTCGGGATAGGCATGCTGTAGGTGAAAAAATTACTACTGCGATCATCATGTCCTATTTTCCCAGAAAATGCATTTGAAACAGGTTTAGGAAGTCTGTTCAGATTTGCGTTGGCTTCCGCATTTTTCCTAATAAACTCATCTAGTTTGCCGGTGCCATCTTTCCGAGTTGACCAGGAAGGAAATCCATCTTCAGATTGAGGAATAGATTTCCTGTCATCTCTTTGAGCAGACAAATAGCTGTTAAGAGAAAGATCCAACCCTTTTTCAGCGGGTGAGTCCTCTGCCCGATGAAATGGATGCCCAGTTTGCATGAATTCTGCATCTTTCCTTGTATTTGGGCCTTTCGTGGGCCAAGGAAATAGAGAAGCCAGTCCATTATCAACTTCTGGCATCTTGTCTTTCCGCTTACAGGAACCAGACTTTCTACCTGCTTTTGGGGCAGGCAAAGCAATTTGATCTTTCTCTCTAACTGTGGATGCATCATACGCAGGAATAGAAAAAGCAATTGTAGTAGCATTACCTTTACTTGAACTTCCAACTTTGTCTAGCGCTTCTATTGGCACAACATCTTTGGGTGGGACTAAGGATGAACATACACCAATATCATTGGATTTCATAATTTTCTTCTTACCAACAGCCAGGATTCGTTCAATTTCAGATCTATTCCAGTTGCTCCTCATATCTGCCTGCAAAGATATTCTGGCAACTGCATCTTCTTCTAATTCAGAGTCCTCAACGCGTCTGGTGGTTTCTTCATCTCTCTTGGAAGTCCTAACTTTTCTATTCAAACTTTTTGGAAGGCTCGTCCCTTGGCTTCTCTGTTCCTCTTCCTCAGGCAATTTCCTTTTGTTATTCTCACCAAGATCCACTCTAGCACTTTCTTGGACAGACACCTGACCTTGGGAAACAGTTCCTGCCCCAGATGTATTACTAATTCTGTTGGATGGAGAATCTTCTGTCCTGAAGCAATCAGGCTTTGCATCACCCAACTCACTCAGCAGACGCATACGCACCTTCCTACCATTCTTACGATTCAAACTACTTGACTTATCAAGATTTTCAGATGATGCATAATCACAGTCATGCAGAGGATGATTAATGTTGGTCTGGCCCTTGGTAGCATCACCTGCCCTGTCAACAGTTCCGACTATCTTACATGTCCCAGAGGCATTCATTGACTCCTTGTGATTTTCTTCTGCAGAAGGTCGGTGCTCGGCTTCACTATTCTGGGTGAGGTTCTTATTCCAGAATAATTTGTTGTTCGAGAAATGGAGCTTAATGTTGGTATCATCACGAATTTCACATCCTGATTTCCAGACTTCAACAGATCCATTGCCCTCCAAATTTACTGCTTCTGCTTCAGAAATCAAAGACATTATGATTGTGAGATACCATATGGAGTAAGTTGTACTGTAATTTTGTTGTTTTTTCTTTGCAAAGTAAATTTACCTGTGGAAATTACAGATAAACTTTTTCAATCACAGATTCTTATTTTATAATTTTTAACAAAGGGAAAGAAAACCTGTGTTACCTTTATGTCTCTCCTGCGTCCTTTTTGGGTCAACTTCTGCCTCAACAGAATTGAGTCTCGGCATTTCATGACTCGCATAATCATCTAAGACATTCTTATTCACTGGATGAAGCACAAAAAGTAAATTAATCAAAAGACTATAACATAGCCAACAGTCTATTTAGTTGAATTGAGCTTGACTTTAAGTATACCTGTGATGGCAGTGGGTGCAACTTCATGCCTCCCTTCTTTCTTATCAAAAGGAGATGACGAACGATGTTGCTCATTGACAATTCCATCGACAGAAACATGAGCTTCAACTCTTTTTCCATCAACAGTTTTTGAAATTGAACCTTGCTCAGAATCTAACAGAAGCAGTGGAGCATCACTGTGGTGTGGGACCTGAGCATACTTGTTATTGGAATCAGATCCAATACGAATGTCTGTACCATGATCTCTTGCAATACTCTCAGAACCACTTTCCAGCACGCAATTCTGGCAAGACCACCTTCTGAATTTTGGAGGATCCAAAGGAGGAAGCAAGGATGTTGGCTCCTGATCAAACTTGTCCAACTCACCATCCAGAGGAAATGGACAACAAAGCTTCCAATTCTTTTTGCGAACTTCAGCTACATAACCACTACATCCAAAACATAAAACAGAAGTTTCAATAAATAAAAAAAAAAAAAGAAAAAAGATCCATGCGTGAAGTAGAAGTCAATTATTTACTACATACAATTTACTCTTGAAAAATAATGCTCTACACACACACACACACACATCCTCCCCATTGTTTATGTACTTATGTCTTTTCAGACACTATCTTGTTAAATTAGCAACACGCATACTAGCTAGGTAGTATGCCATATGATTGCTGATGAAAACCTTTGCTGCATCAAAGAGTCCAATCCCAACAAGTGTGATATTACAGTGAACTAAAAAGTAAAGAGGATATACTTCTCTAACCATATATAATATACTGCTGCAAAATAGCATAATATATTACCTTTAAAGATCAATCTATATCCAAATTAGAGCTTGAAAATTGAGCCAAAATAAATGACAGCTTCCAACATTGAATATGAAGAAATATAAATCAGTTAATATCAGTAGCAAAAGATTCACATTAGTTTATTATGAACAAGTGAGTAATTAACAGCACATAGACATTGAGAAGGATAGGTAATTTCCCTCAAGGGGGTACCAATTAGCAAGGCTCCAAGGCTTACCGTATAGTGAAATGCTCGCAGTTTCCCGCATGGCTGCTACTCTTGTCATTAGCATCAGGAAGATCTATAGATATTGAATCAATTTTAACAAATGATCCCACCGTCTTGGAAGCAATAATAGGATCATTCCTCTTATGATTATTGTCGATCAGAAGACCCTTCTCCATGTTATAGCATCTATCCAGATCACAGTGTTCTTAATACAGTACTTCCTATATTCAAACAAATGAAACAATTAATTGAGTGATATCATTATCGTATGATAATTAGAATAGCAAAGAAAGCACCATGGAGGGAGAAAAACCGAGGAAAGTGTAAAGAAAGCATTGACCTATACCATGCGAGAGAAAATCTTTGTCCAAGTAAAAAAAAAATTATTAGGGTTATACTCAACCGCCAACAATTCTCATGCGCAACGAATTATCCAGTGTCAAAATTATCATAGAAATAAATGACAAGGTGCAACAACTCATCCTACACTGACATTGCACATAAAATAACAGCCTCCATTGATGTACAAGCATAGATATATACATGTACAGCAACCCAACGAAAGAAATTACAAACCCTAGCATTCCATGAATCAATATAAAGGAGGATGGCAGCTAAATGTATTACGATCGATGAAATTATTCGCACAGCTAAACTCACTAATAAAGATGCAAACTCAATCACAAAAATAGGAATAATAAAGCTAAACCACATATTAGGGTTTTGTTTCAATTAGAGCAATCTAGGTCGAATGAATATTCCAAAATAGCAACAATCGTACAAACCCATTTCAGGCTCGCCCTCGGAAACTCCGAATTGGAAAATAAAAGCATGCCAATCAACCAACTTAATAGAAAAAAAATTAGGGTTCTTTCATTATATGCCTTGTATAAATTCACAGTCACTAGACAATTAACTGAGTCCAAGCACATCAAAACGACATGAATAACACCTTAAACGCATAAAATTGTTTATGCTGAGCATACCAGCAAACCCCAGGAAATGAAATGGAAAGTAAAGCCCAAAACTTGACGTACTATACACAGTAAAACCCAGCTCAGAAAAATATTTTTTTTTAAAATATAAAAATTATTAAGCAGCTGAAAAAAATCAGCTCAAAGCTTCAAACTTTATACTAATTAAATCCAAAAAATCATCGATTTCAAAAACCCAATTGAACAAAAGAGTAAATCGAGCAGATAAAAAAAAAGACCTGAAACCTCAAGGCAAATCGACAACCACCGGAAACGACGTCGTAAGAAGCTCAGCTCTCGATTCTCCACGGCGCGTAATGAGCACGACACTGGCGGATAGAGCGGCGGAGGGGGAAGATCGGGAGGCGATTTTTTAGCTGAGATTCGAAGCTGGATGAGTGGAATTTGAGTGCGAACAATCGTAAAACCCTAGAGAGAGAAAAAGGGCGAGAGGAGGTTTCGAAAATGTAGAGAGAGATCTTCACCAAAAAAAAAATGTAGGAGAGAGAGAGAGAGTGAGTGAGGGTAGGAGGAGAGAGAGAGGGAGGGTTTTAACCTTTCTTTTGTCGTCGAATGTACTTAAAAAAACATCACCATACATGTTACATGTCATGTCCAAACACACACATTTTGTACAATAAATTACTTCAAGATACGGTGCCGGAGCAATCCCGTTTCCGCCACGTGGCTCAGTGTGCGTCACTTATCCCTTCGACAAGGAAAAGGAAACCCTAGCGTGGGTTAAAAAAAGCTACTGTTTCCCTCGCGTGTTATGTACGCTCTGGTTCAGGTGAGGGGGGAATAGTTTATTTATACCTGTCGTGTCAAGGAGGGCCAAAGATGCCTTTGCACATTAGTGGATTCTGATCGGTTCGTGTTGCTCAGGTGAGTCGTTGGAGAGTGTGAGTGCGGTCCAATATGAAACCCTAGGTTTTTCTTGCGGGTAATCAAAGGGCATCTATGTATCTTAACCCTAGCTAGCAACAATTCGATGATTCACGAAAAGCGGGGGAAATAAAAATGGGAAAGAGGGAGATGGAGGAAAATGTTTGGGGTTTGATTTTTTTTTTTTTTTGGTGCAAATATTAATGGAAAATAAATTAGATATAATAGGTGTTATGTCCTGCCGTATTAATTGGCCTTACGCTAATGAGATGTATTAGCTAAGAAATCTAATTTCCTTATGATATAGATTTTGTACAATTAATAATTTTGAATGAGGAACAACTGGTTTCGATGTGTAATGCATGATACACTCGTGTCTCATTCTGTGGACGGACACAAATTATATTAGCTGGTTTCAGACGGTATACACGTTTTAAACAATGGGCTAATTAAAATTTTACCTTTGTGGAGCTTCGTTACATATGCGTCTTAAATTTTTCAAACTTGCAGAATTAGAATTTTACTTTTGTGGGGAATTGGATAAGTTATCTAGTGGGCGGACCTCGAATTTTACTTTTGTGGGGTCAGAGTTTTACTATTTATCCATATTATCTTTGATGAGTTTCATACAGTGGTAAATCTAGAATTTTTTACCAGAATTTTACTTTTATTGATGATCTTAATTGCAATATGTAAGACCCAAAATTTTAAATACCTTGTAAATCCAAATAAAATAAAATAAAAACACACACACACACACACTATATGAAATTGATTCATTTTGCTTTCTTACCTTTGAGAGAAATGAAGAATTATATATATAGAGAAAGTTGTCTAGTATTACAATGACTAATTAAAAACATAGTAGAGGATCAACAAGACTATTAAATATAATGGGCTTTGACATCGGGACCGCCATGGATTCATGCAGATTATTGAAGTAAAAAGTGATCGGATTCTCTAAAAACAATGGTGATTGCTAGACATGGCAAAAACATTGAATGCATTGCTTACATATTAGAAGGATGTTGATATAAACCTATAACAAAACCAACAGGCCATATATATCATTTTGGTTAGGTCGCTGGCCAGGTCCCATATATATGTGTGCGCGCGCGCGCAAGATTATTCGTTAGAGAGGAGTATATTAGCCGATTTGGCTGACTTAATTATTTTAAGTGTGATTTCTATTGGACCAGATTCATTAAGTTAAGAAGGAAGACAAAATTAAGAGGAAGTTTGGAAGGAACATATGCCTGTATGCATGGCAACCTCATTAAGTCAAATGTAGCTAATGTTAACGCTGATTCAAGCCATGCAATTCTATATTAATTTGTATAGCGTCCACAGGTAAATAATATGGGCTACTCGATGGATCATTTTTTGGCTAGCTAAATACCTCGTAATCTGCAAACTTGAGCCTAGTTAAGCTCACAAAAACAGTGTTTTTCTTGCATCAAGGCTCAAATCTCTTTTTTAATATGAAGGTATTGTAAAATATTGCCTGTATACCCTTCGATCTCAAATATAAATAGGATTGCTTTGGCTCCTCGTAGAAAAAAGAAGGTAATGTTCTGCTCATTTTCTTGGCCAAATACACTTTCCAGTATGATTTTGTCAATTTGTAGTTCATACCAACAGTGACCAGGAAACAAAAAAGAATGAAAAACGGTGATCCTAAAGCACTCGCGCGTAATACTCTTCTCATAACAAAAAAGCTAATTGTGTACGTATACACGTCATTTTATAAAGTAATGGAAAACGGTGATCCATTAAGCTAGCCCACTGTTAAATAAAGATCTATATATATCCATATGTACTGCTACAAAGCTAGGGGCGCAATGTAGAGGAAACTACCGGTTCATATACGCATTGAACTTAGCCGTATTTGTAAGTAATGCACTGCTCTATTGCATTCAAATTTAAATTCACTTATCCGTCGTCGTTAGGTTGAAAATACCAATCACATGCAAATAAATGAAAAGTCGAACTAAGTTCTTTACATTAAATCCTGAAAGTAATCCCTGTAAAATGTTAATATGGGGAACAGTACACTCCAATAATTGACTGTGATGTGCCATTTCTGGTACCAGCAATAGACACGATTGGGTTATGCCTAACTATACCTGCATCGATCAATGTTGTCGACCGAAGACATTAAGATTATGATTTGTACAAAGAAAAGAAAACAAGCACATTCCAGATCTATTAACTTTAATTTCTTCTTGTTTATATGGAAATAGTCCGGCCTCTATACTATATATGAAGAGAGTCAAAAAATACAGAATAAGAAACCGATCGAAGGAGAAGTGAAATATATATATATATATATGCTATATATAAATGTATATGTATGTATCATGTATGTAAATATATAATATATATATATATATATTATATATATGAATATATCAGTGATTGAAGGCACTGGACCCATTTAGTGATGCGTGTTGAATTGATGGCTAATATTTGACACAAATTTTAAGAGATTGTTTTTTTATTGCAGGAAATTGTGCAAGTTAATCTGAAGGCTGACAGAGATAACCTCACCCTCTTATTATGGAGATCGGGGCCCTCCCTCTTCAGATTTCCTTGTCATCATGCATATAGATCTAATTAAAAGACCTCATCAAAGAAGTGTATTAACCTAATTAAATATAATTAAATTAACAAAGTGCCTTTCACGACCCAAGAACCCTGTCTGCTCCTTCTTAATTTGTTCTTCGGTTTCTTTTTCTTTAATTCGGGGAGCGTTTGAACTGCAGACTCGGCAAAAAATATAAAAACCCCAAGCACAGGCAAAAAAAGGAAGAAAAAGTCTGTAATCCACGAACAGACCAAAAGGAACTGCAATGACCCAAGTATGAATTAATTTATGTGCAACCAAAAACTGTTTGTGTTTGTAATAATTACAGAACTCAATATGAGTTGTTTGTGTTTATAGTTCGCTTTAGGCGAGTTTTTTAATCTCACTATATGCTATATGCTATATGCTATATGCTATATGCGAGTTTGGTTGTTGTGAGATCAATTTAGTAGGCTAATTTTGCACTAGAGTATTGAAAGTGAGCTGGTTGAGTTTGTTGGATCTTTTTTTTTTATTTTTTTTATTTTTATTAAACGATATTATTTATACTAAGAGAGGAGGTAGACTAAGACCTGGTTTGATACTGAGGTGATTCTGAAAAAAGCTGCTATCAAAAAAAGCTGGGAGCTGTTTTTGTGTTTGGTAAACACTCAGCTTCAGCTTTTTTTCATAGTTTTGGATGAAAAAAAGCCAAAAACAAGAAGCTGCAAAACCTAGCTTTGAAAAACCGGCTTTTTTTCACATCTGTTTTACATAAAAGTTTACCAAACACTCTAATACTGCTTTTTTTTTTCAAAAGCACTTTTACAAAAAAGTTTACCAAACACTCTGCTGCTTTATTTCACAGCTGCTTATTCTCACAGCACAGCAGAAGCAGCTTTTTTTCAAAGCACAGTAATACCAAACCAGCCCTAAGCTTCACAATGAACTAGTAATAATGTGGTTCAAATTCGTCTTTGGCAAAAATCGAACCTAAGGCCTCTCACTTACAAGTGAAGAGGAATACCACTAAACTGCAATACTAAGTGGTTGTTGGATCCATTATTAGATGGTGCTTTGAGATCATGAGGAAGTTATAGCCTTGATATCCTGCATCTTGTGCCCAAATAGAGCTAGCTCAACTTAATAATAGTTGTATTACTTGACTTGCTTACTAGCTACAATTTTTACTAATATATAAATTTAGTTAAAATGACATTTTTAATAAATTGTTAAGATTCTAAAAGACATTAGGCGCTAGTCGAGCGGCCGGCTGGGGCATAGTGCCTAGGTGGATTTAAGTAAATATATTGTATTTCGTGTAAATAAGTATCTATTTATACTTAAAATTTATATATTTTCATCATAACTAGAAAATAGAATGACATATATATTATGAAGTATTGGAACATAATGAAAATATGGGAACAAACATATAATGTGTGTTTATTTAAGTGTTCAATAAGTCTTTTACAATTTATTGGAAACAATAAAATGCAAAGGGAAAGTTATCTATTTTCTATCTAAGTGAGTTGCAACCTAGACAGGTGTCTAGGCGGGTCTGTGCGGGCTAGGCGAGTGCTAGGTAGTCTAGGCGGCCACCTTAGTAGGCTTAGGCGCCCTTTCTTAATTTTCAAACACCTAAGTATTAATCGGGTCGATGGCCAACCGCCTAGCGCCTAGGTGGGAATTTTTAGAACAGTAAGTTTTTAACATAATTAATCTTACAACATTGGATGTATTAATTGATTTCTATGGATCTTCCTCCTTTTCAAAGACGTCCAACATTTAGATTATTATTTTGTATTTTTCAAATTTTTTGCTTACAAGTACCCTTCTCTTGGTACATTTTAAAATCTTCGTCTGATTGTATTGTTAAACAAATTTATGGATTTAGATTATTTAAAAAAAATGCATTTAATTATAGTATATACCCATTAGCAAAAAAATAGTTTTTGGATGTCTGCTATGTAGTTCGTGTGTCACTGTGCTATTTTTCTTGAGAACCTTGCCTGCAGCTCAGTCGTTTGTGTGAATAACAGCTACAAATCATACTTCTTTTTCTTAATGCAACTCATTAATTTGATCTTTGTGAATCAGGAAAAGGTCCTTAGCAAAGGTAATTTGCAGAATAACCATGAATTTTAATCATGCTGTTTTTCTTCTAATTAATTAATTCACTAAATTGTTCATATATATAAGTAAGAAAGGAATTGCTGCGTAATCGTACTTCGATTTATTCGTTTGGGTCGGAGCAGAACCTAATGATTCGGTTTATAAGAATCAACGTGAATTTAATTAAGAAAATGAACTGATTCTTGCGCACAAATTTAACACTTACATAACAAGTGTTAAAGTATTTCTTTTTTAAAACTAATTGACACTCCTATTAAATTTCTAATTACGATACCCAAATTAATTTTAAAAGTACTTAATTAATTAGCCATTCTTACTTATGTGAGACAAAAACCATAAGTTGCAGAAATTAGTTTTGTAGGTAGTGTTTCGTTTAACCAAGTTTCTAGGGTTTTCTATGTATTGACCCTTTGTGATTATGCTAGGGGAAAGACTTTATAATTCTAAATTTTGTTGGTCTTGAATTATAAATAACACCTCCACTTTAACGAAAAAAAAAAAAAACTTAACATGAAATAAATTAGATTTGAACGAAACGAAAGTAAATGCAACAGATCATAAGCCTTGTAGATATATACAACAACAACAATAATAAAAAATCATTATCCCACTAAGTGAATTTTATTTTATGAATCATAAAACGTCATTAATTCGATTTTATGTCTTATTCATCAAAATTTTCTATCAAGGCCATCACTGACCCTAATGTACATGGTCCCCACCGTCAACCTCTGCCGGTACGTTTTGTCACAAGCTGGGGAGTCAATCAAGTGTTATTTGTAGGAAAGTGTACTGTCCTCTTCTAATCCAAGCCAGTTTTTCTTGATAAAAAAACTCCTTGCTTTTAATTAAGTGTTAATTCTTGATAAAAAATCGGTGACGACACCAGTTTTGAGTCTGAGTGGTTGGCCAGTTTAAATTTCTGATCCACACTGATGAAAGTGACAAGGGTGAACTGCGAATTTCAAAGAAATCTTCTTTTATAACAAAGTATGATGACAAAGTGTGGCACAGTGGTAGCTAGGTTATACATGTATACGTTAGAAAATTTGCAGTGTATACATACATACTACTAGCACCTTTATTTTGAGGTGGTGCTATTTACATACCTTTATCGAATTAAATAAATTGAAAAAGTTCAAATAATGGCAATTAACAAGTGTGAAAGATAAAAAGAAATACGTGAATATCATCACCCTTATTTGAGAGAGAGAGAGAGAGAGAGAGAGAGAGAGAGAGAGAGAGAGAGAGAGAGAGAGAGAGAGAGAGAGAGAGAGGGAGGGGGTGCAGATAGATGGGTCTCGCACATGATCAGCAATGCATGATGCTTAAAAAGAAGAAGAAACAGAAGTACCACGACCCAACATAAAATGCATGAGTACCAAGTAGGCCAAGAGTGAGTATAAAAGTAGGAAATGATTCTACACACTTTTTTCTTTTTCATTTGTACATTTGATTATTTTTGTTCATCGATTTTTATTTATTTTAATCGATTTAGTTGTCAGAAATAAAAATATTGTGTACATGTGAAAAAAAAAATGTATTTAATCATTTTTCCTAGAAGTAAGCATTATATTTTGATGTTTTGGATTAAACCAATATTAATATGAGAACAAATGTGCTCATTATTTATGCATTATCACCACATTATATGTCCTTGGAATTGTGTGAGTACGCTTGATAATTTTTTCGTTTTTTATTTTTATATTTTTTGTTAGTGATAAAATGGAAATGCACAAGAGATGAAGGTTCGCGGAAAATATACAAGTAAAGACATAATATAAAAATTAAAAAGAAAAAATTATATTAAATTGTTTTCACTTTCAAAATTTTGTTTTCATTCCTTTTTGTTTATTTCTTCTATATCCCTCTCATCAGCTTCTTCATACCTTCTTTCTCTAGTGCGTTGATATATATATCTCTCTCAAGTACAAAAATTGGAAACAAAATTATTATTGAGCGCTTAAATTAAATTTTGAGATTTATGTTGCGTGTACTTAATTTGCAATGTGTGCAAGTTAATTTGTTTTCTCCATAACTATTGCAAATCCTGGTATGTGTGTACGTTTCTTTGTTGTCAAAGCATTGCATGTCCGATATATCAACACCTCTTTTTATCGTCTCATTCTCATAAGAGCGCCTGAGGTATGGAAATAACAAACTCCTTAAGTTTGAGGGAATGGCTGATCATATCCTAATTAGTCATTCAGATTAGACCCTTAATCTGATAGTCACACTTATTAGTCGTAGAATTAATTTCCTTGATCCAGATCAGTTTATGAACTAAACTATTTCATTTTATTCCTAATTAATGGCTCCATTTTATTCACTAAGAATCAATTAGTGAATACGTACAAGTTTATGGGTATTTAATCAAGATCTTAAAAGAGTTATAAAGTTTTATAGAAATCGGAGTGTATTCATTTTAAATTTAAAATAGTTCATAAAATTTTATTTGTATTCAATTAGAATTTGATTTTTAAGTATTTTAAAAGATAAATAATTTTAATGGATTTGGAGGGAGTTATAGTCATTTTTAAGCTTTAGGAATCAGACATTTCTCTCTAAGATTTTTAATAATTTCACCCAAGATTCAAATGGTGTCTATGAAACTCCATTAAACTCCATAGATTTATAACTCTTTCGAAATCCTTTAAACTCCTCCTTCAATACAATACAATACACCCCCCCTAAAACTAGGTTTTCTTTTTTTCTTTTTCTTTTTTTGGAAAATAATATCACCGCTTACACTATCACTTCCATACACGGCAATTTTTTTGCAAGAAAATGAGAAAACTAAACAACTGGACTTGAAAAGTATGAAATGATTCCTTGTTATTTCAAATTCACTCTCTCTCTCTCTCTCTCTCTCTCTCTCAATATTTTCCAGTATTTGTTGTAAATTTGGCTTTCTTGTCATTTAAACTACTCGGTCCCCCGGAGCCCTTGAGTTTTTCCAATTTTTTTCTTCGTGTGCAGGTTAAACTGCTGGTGGGCAATCACATTTTTGCTGAATAGTTTGTAGGGTTAATTGGTGGTGCTTTAAGTGGAGGGCCGGCCGTCGGTGGTGGTGGTGGTCCCGGTAGACTGGTGGTTCTCTCTTTCTTAATGGGTTGGTTGTGTGGGAGAAATAGATCGGTATAATTGAGCCACTTTGGCAGATGTGCGGATAAGGCAATCTAATTGTGGCAGGGATATATATCATAAAAAAGAAAGGGCTATCCACACATCTCTTTTTACTTCTCACATACCTTCTTAATTTTCGGTCATCGTATTGAATGAATTAAAGAATATTAATAGACTAGAGATGTGTGAGAAGTAAAAAATGGGTATGTGGATAACATAACCCAAAACAAAAAAGGTGGGGTTTGGATATGTACCTTTGTTTTAATTGATTTTTAGGAGAAAAAGAAACTTTGGATGTTAACCGATTCAATTATCAACTTTGTAGCGATTTAGTATTATAGTCTAATGGTATTTCTCTTTAACTGTAAGTGAGAGGTCTTAAGTTCAATTATCGCCAAAGGTAAATTTGAACCAAATTATTGGTAGCCCATTATGAGACTTAGGCCACTCTCACACCCCCTTAGTATAGGTAATATCGTTTGTTAAAAAAAAAAAATAAATAAATAAATAAATAAAAGAATTATCAAACTTGTAACCAAGTACCTATTAGAGCATCTCCAATAGTCATCAGTTGCCCTTGTAATTGGGTGAAATTGCCTTCTTGCCCAAAGAAAGTTGCTTAATTAACTGGTGGGAAATGAGAGGGCAATTGTGGGAAAGGTAGGTGCCCAGCCAGTTGCCCCGCTGATAATTGTAGGGGGTTATGCTCGAGTGGAGAAGCAACAGACAGGGGGGCCACCTCACGTGAGGAACATAGAGCCCAACGGCTTAAATTTGATGCAACAATGGTTGGATTTCCTACGGTCTATTAGAGCACTTCCAGTGTAGGAAGGCTCCCAATGGCAATTGGCAATTAAATCCCCTCCAATGAATAGGAATTGCCTTTAATAAACAGTAATTGTCTTTTGTATCTTTACCCCTAAACCGAATGGTCATGGCAATAGGCAATAAAATATTAATATTTTTTATTTTATAAAATAATAAAAAGTAATTTAAATTTAAATTTTGAATAAGATGTTTAATCGATCTCGTCATGCCACATGTCATTATTCGAAAGTACGATTTTTGTGATCAATAGATTTCGATAAGATTTTTAATCAATTCCGTTGTGCGACATGTCTATACCTATTTACAACACACAGCCAACAATACTCATCACACTCCCAGGTCTTTCACTCCCATTCCCTTTAATCTCAACTGTTGATCTCTTCCCCCCCGTCCATGAACCTCAAGGTTTCCACCATTAATTTCACCCCAATCTTTGCCACCGCCACCATCATCGCCGTCCATGTCGTTGATGGCCAAGATCACTCACCCCCACCAACAGATCAATGGCTAGATTTTGCCTCATCCTTGTCCTCACGCTGTAGCTCACGCTTTCTCGATGCCTTCCGGTCATGAGATTGTTGTGGATGTTAACCGAGCAAAGCTCTTCTGCTACGCGGGTAAAGACCAAGTCGACAATCGCGACTTCAACGCCTCAGTCATCCTTGCTCAGACCACCTTGTCGATGCTGGCCTCTTTAGCCACGTCAGCAGTCCAACAGTGTGCACCGGAGAATCTCCGGAAGCGACACCATATTGACAACAAGTCGTGGATACCGAATATGAGAGAGCAATACTTGGTGGCTGACGTCATATCCCCTCAGGCACTCGGGCCTTGGACTCATGCCTGCCCTCTCCCACGAGCTCCCCCTTAGCCCAATAGCCCAAATGGGATGAAGCTACTTTGAGGGGCAATTGGATTGGAAATGAAGCCTATCCACCAGGGGGAATAGCACGCTGGAAGTGCTCTTAACGGTAAAAAAAATTTAAAATTTTGGGATGCACCATGTGGCGCTTTGTAGCACGTGATATTTTAAAATATTTATAAAAACATTTAATGGCCAAAATTAATCTAACTCTAAAAATTTACCAAAAAATTCAAGCTCACACTTAAAAAGTTGTAAACATTTAAAATTAAACACGCCAAAATATAATAAATAAAACACAAGTAGATATTGTTATTGCTGATGTGGAGGATAAAATAATCTACGACGATAATGACATTTGGAGGATAAAACAAAGAAAATATTAGAAAATATATTTGTGAATAGTAATTACCATTGCCCTTGCCTTTTCTCCTTTAAATGGGTGGACTTGTACAAAGGTAATTATGGTTTAGAGTGAACAGTAAGGGCAATGAAACAGCTTGCCCTCCAAAAATGGGTGAAGATGCTCTTTGTGACGACCCGTCCCTAATTTTCCATGTGATTTTCTTCCCAAGTGTGTAAAATAACGTTTATGCCCTTATTGGCAAAGTGGAACATGACATGGACGTAGTTATTCAGCTTTTAATTTATTTTTTCTATTATTGTAATTAAATAGTACTTGTTGTTAGGAATACATGAGTGTGAGTTAGATCCGAATCGGATTTGTAACGAAGAAATTACGCTTAGTTAAAATGCGTTAAAAATGGGTAGAATTGTACACGTGCATGTTAATTATTTAGTGCTACAAATACTATTTTTGATAAGGCGAGCCGGATTGTGTATTTTTATATTGCACAAAATTTGATCTTTTTCCCTCTTTAAAGATTTGTCCCGTGACCACACTTCACCACCAGTCAACTTTTCTCACATTTCTTCTCACCAATCACTTCACTTCCCTCATTTTTCCAACCAATCAGAAATTGTCTCCTTCTTTCTCTTTCTTCTCATTCTCTCCTTCACGTCGAGCTTCATCCCTCAGCAACAACTAAGGCCCAACATCAAATCTCATATATTGGACCTCAAACCACCACCATCGTACTTCTCTCATCCCCATGAGTCCATCCATACAAATCAATCCTAAAATGGTTGAGTTTTGAGCTTCCAACTCAGAGCAACTCGGACCTCCGACTCGGGGGTGGGACCTCCGACGATTCTCAGTTCGTGTTACAAGGTTTTGGGAGATTTAGAAGCACATACTCAACTCCCCATGCCCACTAACCTAAGTTGGAAGTCAAGCTAACATGTAGAAGCATGATTTTGGGATGTTGGGGTTAGGGCTGAGAGTTTGGAGACAATTTTAGTCCATTTCCGTCCACCTTTTGGGCTTTTAAAGGTGCAAACTTGTTCTCCTCTTCTTGAGCTTCATTTCCATATAAAGTACGTCGAAAATAATTGAGAATTGAGAAAGTTAGAAGTTTTAAAAATTTTCCAAAAATCCTGCAATTTTTTCCAAAATCCGGCGAACCAAATGGCGGCGGAGCTCTATCAGAGAATAAGGAGGAATATGCCATTAGGCTAACAGAATATTATGACGCCGTTAAGGTATTTAACTGACGTTGTTAGATTTAATAGAATATTATGTCAAATCTAACGAAATATTCCCTAGGGTTTCTGCCAGTGCGTGTAGGCGTGTGGGCGCGATCTGGCGACGCTTGAGGGCGCTTGAGACCTCACGACGGTGAGTGGTTGACGTGTACAGGTTCGTGACATCGTGTAGAATGTTTTTGTATATTTAAACCCTCTGTTTGAGCAAACTATAGGGGATTTTCCTAGCCTTTTAGTGTACGTCCTAATTAATTAATTAGTATACTTGTTTCTCATATAGGCGAGAATTACCGTGAGGAGGCATGTGGACAAGCAAGGCTAGGAGATTACGATCCGACTACATATCAATGACTGGGCATTTGTTTTTATAGATAATATATATAAAGTTTTATAGTTTCCACAAATGCTTTTGGATTTATATTATGCCTATCATGCCATGATTCATTTATTATGACATTGAGATTTATATATTACCATGGCATGTTTATATACATTATACTTGCTCATCATATATACTTGTACTAGTGTAGAACTCGCCCCAGGCTAAGGCCAGGCTTCACGTGTATGTTCACATCGCACCGCATGCTCACCTTGGATCCATTGTAGGTGCCAGTCATGTCCTAGGTTGCAATAGGCAACTAGGACTCGTATGTTATGCGCCTAGCGCCAATCTTCACATGATTGTAGTACTAGAGCGTATATTATGATTACACCTAGTCCTGTTCATGGCAGAACTTATCTGCATGAACTCGTGTGTTAGCATAGATTGATGAGCACCTGATTTTCTTATGCTACGGTTGAGATATTATGATTGACGTATTTATGGAATTATTGTTGATATGCAATTAATTTCATACTTATATGTAGTATGATTTTCTGGAAGCTATACATGTTTTGCGACGAGGGGTTAGTATGTTCAAAAAAATAAGTGTGTATTATAAACCTTTGTTTTTGTCCACTCACCTTTCTGCTTTTCTCCCCTCCAAGATTTAGTTAGCTGAAATTCTCTGTGGCATACGAGGGATCTCTGGCGGTTCTGATATTTCCATAAATAAATGTAGGGGTTTACTTCCGGTTGTGTAATAAGTACCTTAACTAGGTTTGACTGCTCTACTTATGTTGTACTGTCATCTATGCTCTGAACACTTGTGTTTTATGGGTTCTTCCCACTACTGCGCACTCTCTGTATTAGTTTAAATAATGTTAGCTTTGGTTTAACTTTATCCATATTTTTATGCATCACTTTCCTTTTTTGTTACGTCACCTTCGAATGTCGGCCATCATACCTCGACTTCGGTCAAGATGTGTCACTCTTACGTGAGGAAAATTATTGAATCAAATTCAAGAGTGGCATATAGATATATGTCAAATTCGTAAACACCATCTGCAAACATGTTGACTTCTCTAAAGATATAATTAATCGTTTTGTTCAAAAAATAAAATAAAATTATTAATCGTGTAATATAAAATTTATCGCCTCCAATAAATTCTAAATATTCTTGATGGCGAAAGAAATATATTTAAATATTCTTGATGACGAAACAAATTTGTCACAGAATATATATCTCAATTTTTGTTTTATGTATTAAAATTTTGGAGTCGCCTTCATTATCAACCTTTGCAAAACGCATTTGTGTTGCCCATTATTTGCAGAGCTCTATGTAAGATGTAGCTTCAACCTGCACGAAAGAAGAAATTCCTACCCGAAAAAATAAACTTCTCCCTTCTTGTTTTTTATTTTTATTTTTTATTTTTATCAAATCAAATAACATATTTAAGGTCCTGCAGTTGGGTCCTACACCAAGTTTATTTCTTTTAAGACTTTGTAATTTTCTAATTTTAGGACGAAAATAAAGGACGTCTTACTTTATTTTTAGTGATTTTCAATGCTGTTTTAATCAGTATCTTGTTGTCAATTTAAGAATCCCATCCTGCATATGATTTATTTTTAGTCTTTTAATTATGTTCCAAACGAGATAATTTTCGGGAGTTCAAGTGGTTTTTTTAGGGTGAGTTTGAAATTAACGGATCTAATCCATGTATTTTTCCAAACATAACCACAAATTTGGCGATAAATTCTTTAATTGCTAGTTTGAAACTATGTAATTTTCCAAACGTAACCACAAAAACAGATAAAAAAAGAGATCTAAGATATATTTGATGACAAAATTAAACTAAAAAACGATCACAAAATTGTTTGATTTGATTAGGTTAAACTGAACTAAATCGAACAATTAATGTTGTTACATCGATTTAGGTGTGTAGAAGCCTAAACCGATCGAACCAACACGACCACCCTAGCTTCATTTATATGGATCAAAAACAAAAAAATAAAAGGAAAAATCACAGCCAAATTATGATTTGGTTTATGTAATTGACATGTGTTGCTTTGAACAAAATATTTCCGATTATTTAATTTGACTTCTAGTTTAATGAACGTTGCAGTTCAAGGATGATAACTTAATTTCATCAGTTTTTAACGAAAATAGCACAAAAGTGGCATATGTGAGCATATGATTGACTCTTAAGAAGTGTAAAACACCTCCCCAATCCCCACATTGCCTTAATGTGCTCATTTTGTCAACAAAATTTTGAAAGAAGTAAGTGTTTGTCCTTGTAATATTGCAACAACTACTAAACTATGACGAATGGATTGCGATAATTCAAACTACAAAAAATCGTAGTGAAACTTTGTCCAATGTACGTGAACTGAATTTTTGACGTACCTTACTTGTAGTGACCCTTTTTTTAAGTACCTTATTTAGTTTTGTCTCTTAATATTTTTTTAATTTATTCAATCTAAAATTTTATAATAAACAAAAATATGCGAAAATAACTAAAGAGGAATTGAAATCGCTTATTTTTATTTTATTTTTTTATAATTATATCATGTTGTGGCCTATTGTGGTAAATAATTAAGATTGAAGTGAGATCCATGTTTCCATTGTTTTCTGTGCCTTCAAAATTTTATTTTCGTTTAAATAATTTCGGGGCAAAATTAAAAAGGAGCAGCTATTTTTGTAGATAACGACAAACAGCCTTCCTCTTGTAGCCGCCGGGAAATACAAATTCCTAGTTCAAAAAATTAAACGCGTACTTTTCTTGCTTTATCGTTTTCAAATTTTGACCGTCCATTGTTTCCTTAGGTCAAGCAACATCCATTATCGCCCGTACACGTGTCCAATCCCACTGACCCCCCGATGCTTTCTGTACTCTAATTAGCGCCAAATTCCACTCGCGTCGCTCTCACAGAATATAACCTAAAGCTCCTCCAGATCCAACGGCTGGCCACCACTCCTCACTCTCCCACCCAATCGTGAGCGTCCAACCGAAATTTTAATGAAACCGTCCGATCGCCTGTCGCTCTCATCCAACCCTCCATTATTTAGGAAATTCAATTTCAAAAAACAACGAGGGGGAGTGAAAGAGAAAAAGACCAAAAGCTCGAAAGCTGCTCTATCTTCCCAACTCTTCCGATTCTCTTTAGTCTCTGAAAATCTCTGATCCGATTCGAGATTTTCAGCAGCTTTTTTTGTTTCAAAATTTTATGGCTGCTTTTTCGGTACGGGAAATCGTCGCGGAATCGCCGCCGTCGGTCCGCGACGGTCTCCGGTGATGATTGAGCTCCGAAACGACACCGTTTATCCGTTACCGATGGTGTGCGCGGTGGAATTATTTCTCGAAGGATTTTGATAATTTGTGTTTGGGAAATTAAATGCGAATTTGGGAGGCTGATTGTGCATGTTGGCGTTTGGATTCATTGGAGATTAATGGAGCAGAGCGAAACGGTCTCCGAGGTGGCGCCGAAGAAATTGGCGAGGCAATTGGATTTCACGACGGTGTACCGAGCGTCGGCGAGCGCGGCGTTGACGGACGTACAGCTACAGCTACAGACACCGTCACAGGCGCAGCAGCAGCCACAAATCTCACCGGCAAGACCGCAGTTGCATTTGCATTTACAGTCGCCGCAGCCTGCGGCAGTTCAGTCGTCGAAGCAGTTAACGCCGCCGCCGCCGATTCCGCAGTTTCAGGCTCGGCGGAGTCCGGCGCCGCCCGCAAACGTTCGGATTCCACACCCGGTGCATAAGCTTTCGCAAGTGAGGTAAATTTCTATGAATTTTGATCATATCTGGAGTTACGGAGTTGAATTTCAAGTTTATATGGTGGATTTTGGTATTGAATATTGGCTTTGATGAGATAGGCTTTGATGTAGAGCTAAAATTTATGATATTTATCGTAGGAAAGCAGTGCAAAATTGGTAATTGTATGCTTGGATGGTAAAATGTGGTTGCTTTGGGAGTGTGCATTTTACATTTATGGGAAATTTTGTTAAATTTTTCAGATATGGTATTGATATTGGTAATGTCATTGATAAATTGTCGAAAAAACAATAATTTCCAACTATTGTAATCATAGAGAGGTGGAAGCTCTGCTTTTGCGAATCTATTTGACGTTCTGCTTTGGTTGTGAGATTTGTTGTATTATACTTCTCTTGACCTTTGTGTGCATGTGTGTCTCTTCAGAAAACAAGACTCTCCTGTATCACGCCAACGTGGCGATGAAAAAGATTGTACTCCAAAAAAGCAGAAGCAGTGCAATTGTAAAAACTCTCGGTGCCTGAAGTTGTAAGGACATTTCCTCCTCTTCGTAATTTTTAGCATTAGAATGAAAATGCTCCATTTGTGATTTGTATTTGTTTTTGGAATCTTGTCAATTTGAAACTTGGATACCTAAAACCCCTTTGTGAGTGATGTTTTCACTTCACATCTGCTGAGTGAGATATTCGCACTTTTGGTCCTGAGCACTTCAGCTCACCTTTTGCATATCTTGTCAATTCTCCATTACATTAAAACCTTGAAATTCATTTTAACCCTTTCATGTAGAGTTTCTGTTAACATGTTTTTACAAGCGAAAATGCCCAAGTACTTTATAGTGGAAACACAGCTCATGGTCCATTAACATGTAAACAAAGTAACAAACAGATTTTCTCAATGATGCTTAAATTTGCTTACGTGAAGCTGCAAGCTTGAATGTAATTCTCTGTGGATTTCATTCCATATGCATATTGGAACAAGATAATTTGTGGAATTAATGGAAATCCACTTTAAGTTAAGTTACTATTGATTGTCAGCTTTCTTTTCTAGTACTTTAATTATATAGTTTTAAATTAGCCCTATGTATGTCAGTATGTGGCTCATCGTCTCTTCTGCTTCCCCCACATTCTTTTTACCACCTAAAGTCAGGACTTGATAATCTTGTAGGTACTGTGAGTGCTTTGCAGCTGGAATTTATTGTGATGGTTGCAACTGCTCAAATTGTCACAATAATGTGAACAATCAAGCTGCTAGGCAAGACGCAAGGGGAGCAATTTTAGAGCGTAATCCAAATGCTTTCCAACCAAAGATTGCTAGCAGCCCACAAGAATCTCGTGATGGTAGGGTATGTAATCTGACTCATATATTGCTTCATCTACGCCCTTGGATTGACTTTTACCAAGTTCTTAGTGGAGACCAAACAAGGAGGTGCAAGCATAGTGACACTTAATTTCTAGTCTAGTTATTGATGTTCTCATTAGATTGCATTTGGTAATTCAGGTCAGTGTACATTAACAGTTTCTTATAACAAATTCAGGAAGATGCTAGGGAAATTCAAGCGGCTGGAAAGCACAACAAAGGATGCCATTGTAAGAAATCAGGCTGCCTCAAGAAGTATTGTGAGTGCTTCCAAGCCAATATTCTATGCTCTGAAAATTGTAAATGCATGGACTGCAAGAACTTTGAAGGAAGTGAAGAGAGAAGAGCTCTCTATCATGACGGCCACAATACCGCGGCCTACATGCAACAGGCTAATGCGGCCATTAGTGGGGCCATTGGAACCTCTGGTTATGGGACCCCTTTGGTGTCCAGAAAAAGAAAAGGGTATGAACTTTATTTTACAACTGGAAATCAATCCACTCATCCGATTGCACAACCTCAACAGGTACATTTTTCTTCAATTACTTGAATACATCTTTGTTAGGTTTTGGGTAGTTGTGTGTTTGGTGTTATGAACATTTTGATAAGTTGTTCTTGTCAGGCTTCAAAAAGTCCAGTTTTGCCATTATTAATACTTGAATGACCATAAGTTCACATTAGCTCATGAAGGCTAAGATAATGATCATTATTCTACACAAAATGCTGCTGAATAGGGCAATCCCTTCCAGATTAAATTCGGATCGACTTCCTTACTTTTTCTTCCTTCCTATCATTCCATCTATTTCTTAAGCAACGGGCTTCATATTAAACTTATTTCAGGAAAATCATCTTAGACCTCACATGGCCTCTTCTTCTCAGTTGTCTGTTCCTATTTTTCATGCTGCTAATGCAGCTGTATCAAGACCTTCAAAAACCACTACATACAGGTGTGCTAATTTTCTTAACATTGCTAATTTAAAAGTTTACTTTATTTTACTTCAAAATATTGTAATACTAATCATCATGTTTCATGACTGAAGATCTCCATTGGCAGACATCATCCAACCAAAGAATGTAAAGGATCTGTGCTCACGTTTGGTTGTAGTTGCAGGAGTAGCTGCTAAGGCACTTGCAGGTTTTGGTTCTATACATAAGTCAATTAGATTCCTTTCTTCTCTTGCCGATACCTGTGCATCTAATATCACTTTTTAAGTTTTTAGCTCTCTTTTCTTTTTCCCTTGTTTAAAAGATTTTAAGGACACCGTAAGCTAGAACCCTACTGGCCTCAAAAGTAGGTGGATTTACAATGGGTTCTCCCAAAGTAACAAATTTTTAGCTAATCAGTTGACTGAAAAGGCTATTATTCCAAGGCATGGAACTCTGTTGGTTTTGGGAAGTCACAATTCTATTAAGTTTGGTTTCAGTAAACTTGATTTCCAACTAAAACTCCCTTCATAGGTTTTAAAAGAAAACGAACAAGAGGCTGTTTCTAAAGGGCCCAAGAAAAAGGAGCTCATCTCCTCATGGTTATTGACCAAAATCAAGTACTTGTTTTTTCTCTTGTATTTTCGTTCTCCTCCCCGACTTCTGCTTATTTCAGACTAATCAATAGATTTCTAGTTTCATTTTGATTTCCCTGGGGAGGAAAACTTGCTGTTTAGCTGGTAGCCAAGGAAGCATCTAAAAGATCATTTTCTCCCCCATTTTGAGTTGCTAGATGGATATTAGATATTCTTCATTTACCTTATGGCTTTTCAAATATGTGATTTGGTTTAGGATTTGCTAATTTAATATGTGCAGGAAATATGCAAGGAGAAACAATCAATACTAGTACCACTTCATCCACTCAAGAGGGGGAAGAACATAAAATGGAACATAATAAGCAGCATGACGACCAATTAGGAGTGAACCAAGCAGATAGAGAAGCAAGTACCTTTTCTGGATCAAATGGAGGTGATGTGCAAAATAGTAGGCCAATGTCCCCCATAACTCTTGCCCTGATGTGTGATGAACAAGATAAGATGTTTATGGAAGCTGGATTGCCAAGGGGTGCGGGAACTGATGATCCAAGTATGCCTCAGAAGCCAGCTCAGGAAATAGGTTTCACAGAGATTTACGCGGAACAGGAAAGGCTTGTCCTGACCAGGTTCAGGGATTTCCTTAACCATCTTATTACGCGGGGGAGCATAAAAGGTGAACTTCTTCAAGTTACAATTCTAACCTTATAATTGTCGAAACACAGAATGCCCATGTGCTTTGTGAATATTGTTGGGAACTTAATACCATGAGAACACCCTAAAAGAAAGATCAGTTTGGCTTTATTCGTATAATTTTCTACCTGTTCCGAGCATTGTGGTAAATTGGATGATCATGTCTTCTGTTACTGTAACTAGCAGACTGCAGTTCTAGAGTGAATATGCATTTTGTCATTGATATAAATGGGTTTTCGTTATGTTGAGTTCCCTACATCATCATGTTCTATTTTGTGACCGTTAATTGATCGTGTTCTTCATTCATGCATCCAGCTAATCTAACAAAAGTGAGTCCTTTGTCGTTGATTTTTGCAGAAACAATGTGTTCTCCCCAAGCCAAAACGGAGAGGTTAAGCCAGAAAGAATCCGTACAGGTTGGAAAAGCAAAACCATGCACTGAACCCGGGTACCAGAAAGAGGTCTACAGCAACGGCATTGTGAAATCTCCACTTTCATCAGCAAACGGTAAAATTCTTCAGTCAGTAACAACAGTCACTTCTGGTGACAATGATCTCACTCTAAAGGTTGGATTGCCCACTGAGAAATAATAACGAGCGCTAAAAGCAATACTGGTTGTAACTTAGGATTCGAAGTAGTTCAAATGGTACCACCGTGCCTCTTTCGAGACACTTTGGCTTGATTTCGTGCCACATCAGTCGATCTTTAGGTCTTAGAAAAAAGGAACTTTGAGAAACTAATGAGAGCTAGACCCTTTTTCTCTTGGTGCATAAATTAATTCTCGAAAGAGCTGCTTTCAGTTTCGTTATGCATTTATGCTGTGTACGATAAAAGTGCTTTTCTTTTGTTTCCCGGTTTTGGAAATTTCATTACAGAACTGTTCAAATTTTACAATGATTGTTGTTTATAACCGTTGGATCTCGTTGAATGGCTGGGATTGAAAACCTGGGACTTGGTAGAGGAGCTAGAAAAAGCCTATCCCAGGAAAGCACTTTTCCAAAAAGCCCTCCTATTCGACAGTACGGTTAGTCGATTACTGTATTGGCGGAGCTTCCTTGCATCTTCCTTAAACTGTATTTTCGTTCTGATTGGTTTGTTTGCTGAACGTTGCTTCCTACTGCTTTCATTTTTTGTTTTATTTTTCGTTCAAACAAAATTTGGCTCCATTAGGGTTCATCACCGCAAGGAGTCAAGCACATGAACTCAATCGGATCAGAAAATTTCTGTTTGGATGCTGGGAAATTTGAGAAAAGGATGTAAATACCAAATTAGTTTATTTAACTCACCGATTTGTAAAGAACTTGTAGCTCAAGCGATGTAGAGCATTTACTATTGTTATTATGTTTTTGACACTTCACTCCCCCATTATCGTTTGGCCGTATTAAACAAAACCATTGGACGACCATTCTTGCATACGTTATCTTCAGGGGAGAGATTATGGAGCGTCAATGATTGTATATAATATTGTATTTATTTCTCTCATCACGTTACACATATATACCTAAGGGGATCCTCGTCGGATCCTTCAATCACATCTGTTCATCGTAAATCATGCGGTCATAAATCATTGTAAAATTTTTTTATTTAAAATTAAATATAAACATAAAAACTGATCATACTATGTACAATGAACGAATATAATTGAAGAATTCCTAGAATCCTCATCCATCCTCTCCCCATATGGATAACGAATGATAGGACAAATTTCCGACCAGTAAAACAAAAGCACAACTCTGGTACGCAAGTGTAAAGAAAGAAAGACTGATTCCAGACGACTCTGAAATTAAAATAAACAGATCAATTAACCCAAATGACTTTCATCGTCATCTCAAAATTTTCTCAGCTGCCAATCACATCGATAAAGAAAATTTGGATACGATGAAACCATCGCACGCCCAAAAGGTTTTCATCGTTTGTGCAAAATTATATTATTTACTAATAATAATATTTGTTTCCGGAGGAAAAGGAAGCTGCATCATGAGGGCCCACTCACTCATCGCTGCTCGTCAACAACCTCCGCAATCCAGGTCACCAAGCACTACGCTCTCACAATTGGGACCTTCTCCGTCCCACACGTGTCTCCCCGTACCTCCCTCCCCGCCAAAACTGTCCTATAAATGCCGGACCAAGTCACACGCCAGAAGCAGCAGATCAAAACTCAGTGACTGTGAAGTGAGCGAAATGGACGCTCAGAAGCTTCGCTCGGAGTTCCTCCAAGTTCTGCGCAGCAGACGATCGGGCGAAGGTGAGTGAATTTGTAGACGTTTATTTGCTTAATTTTCTGTTTGGCTGGTGAGAAAATTTGAGGGAATCGGTGGAAAATGTCGAATTGAATACTTGCCTGTTTGGTAACGTTTTGGATTACTTTCAGTTCCAATGTTGGTTGAGCCGGCGAAACCGGTGGCGAATCCGTTGTTTCAGGAGGCTAATCCAGCAAGCTTCAGTGAGGTTCGAATCTGATTCCAATTTGGAAATGCTTTTCTCACGCAAGTCTAATTTTTTAATAAAAGCATCCAGAAATCACTTACTGCTTCGCGAAGAAAAAGCACATTCAAAGGATATGTCAAATATAATCCGTTAAAATTTTATTAGATAACTGACGTGGTAAATTGAATACAAGTGTTAAAGTCTTTTTATTTTTCAATGAACGTGTTAAATATTTATTTTATTATTTTATTAACCCTAAAGTTATAGTAACTATTAAAAAATAATCAAAATTAGTTTTAGTTTGTATTCTATTGGTTATTAATGAGACTCATACATTAAAAAATTAAATTAAATATATTTGACTCTTTGTTTGCTGTCAAAAAAGTCAGCTAGAAAGTAAGAAGTCAAATGACTCACATACCAAGTCATATATAGCATATCCATTGAAGAACACTTGAATGTCTTTTAATCCTATTTGGCATATTTGACGTCTCTTTTGGAGATGGTCTTTAACTCTTTTTGTTTTTTTTTTCAAATGTTGTTAGAAACACTTCTGGTGATCTGAAAGCACTTTTAGTTATTCAAAGCACTTCCAAACAGGCCCCATATGTGTTGAAAGTTGGAACTTGAAAGTTGTGATTTTGACAATTCCAAATTGTTGAATTTATGGTGTTTTGTGTTTTGCTTGCTAGGCAATGAACTCTTGTCCGAAAGCCAGCATCCCCGATTTCAAGGATAAGCTGCAAGAAGAAAACCTTTACTTAATTACTGAGGTGGTTGGTTTAAGTCTAAATAATCAAATTTCTCAAATTATTATCGTTTAAGTAAATTTGGGGTTGGAGTTTTATGGTGGGGAATAATGTTCTTATTATCGTAAATGATAGGCAGGAGAGCAAGGGCGGTTGCCCGTGTTAATTTTGAGCATGAAGGAAAATTGTACCCAGAAAAGGCCTGCTGTTGTCTTTCTGCATAGTACAAACAAGAACAAAGAATGGTTAAGACCATTGCTTGAGGTACCTAATATTTTTGTGCGATCTTTCAATTACAATTTGCACTCAGTTAGAACGAGAATTCTCATGTTTGTATTGTTTTTCAGGCCTATGCTTCGAGGGGATACGTAGCAATTGCCATTGATTCCCGCTACCATGGCGAACGTGCCAGAAATATCTCCACGTACCAAGATGTATGTATATTTTTCCACGTTTACTTCGTTGTAATTATGTGATTTTGGCCTGTGGTTTGGTAAAAGAACAATCTAGATGCTGTTTTCAAGTTTTTTGGTTTATGAATCTCCTCATAGATTAAAGTGTCGGGTAAGTACCTATTGTGTGCTGTGCTGTGGTACTGTGAGTTCTAGACTAGTACTTCACCTGGTTTTCTCAAGAAGACGTGAACCGATCTTAGATTGAGCAAGGCGTCCTACTCATGTTTAAGCTAGTAAGCATTCCTATGCCATACAAACTGATCCGTGGATTTATTCGCATGCAGGCTCTCGTATCAGCATGGGAAAGAGGTGATACAATGCCATTCTTATTTGATACGGTAACTCCACTTGTTTTTGTGTGAATAAGATGGTTACTCAACTGGTACATTGAAGTAGGAAAATTGATAAGTTGAAATGTAGTTCGTCATTGGAAATTGTTATCTGATGATTGTGAGTGAATGAAATGAATTTCATTATCGCAGGTCTGGGACTTGATAAAATTGGCAGATTATTTAACACACAGGGAGGATATAGACCCTACTAGGGTAGGAATCACCGGTGAATCACTTGGAGGTTTGTGATGGAAAATTTTATGAGACGGAAACTTGAGAATACATTACCTCTTTCTGTGCAACTCCAAAGTCATCTTGTTATTTTCCGATGCAGGGATGCATGCATGGTTTGCTGCTGCTGCTGACACCCGTTATGCAGTCGTGGTTCCTATAATTGGCGTTCAGGTGCTGCATCTAATATCATTAGTTATAAGTTCACCTCTTGTGATTCTAAATTTCTAACTCAGTGCAACTATATCTGCAGGGATTTCGATGGGCCATAGACAATGATAAGTGGCAGGCACGAGTTGACAGTATAAAACCTGTTTTTGAGGGTAAGAGAAGTAGAAGATTGAAGGGTAAAGTACAAAAAATTATCTTAACTATTGGTGTCACGATACTTTCATACCTCATATTTTAAAATTGACAATGTCATACCTCATCTTACGAATTTGTACCAATGTCAGACCTCTTTCAATTTTTCTGTTAAATGCTAATGTGGCAAAAAAGGGGACCCATTTTTTTATTAAAAAATAATTAAATATTAAAAAATTATAATTAAAAAAACAAAAAAAACAATAAACATTAAACCAAAAAAAACCCATCAACCCGTGTCCCCCCTCCCCAAAAACCCAGATCCCCATCTTTGAGTTCTCCCCTACCCAACCCTCTCTCTCCCTGTAACCTGCATCCCTAAAATCCAAAAACCCAGAAACCATTCCCACCCGAGTCATCATTGCCGGTGAGCTCTCAATCCTTTAAGCTGACGATCACCGATTAACCCCAGACCCTTCCCCGCCACTCCCGTTGGCGTCAGAGCTCTCCTTCTGGCACCACAAGTGCTTCTGGTTCCCCCACTTCAAATACCATGACAAGTTGAAATTGTGTAGAAGCTTCGCCCGCTCAGAACCCATCGCCATGGACTTCACCTCCTCTCTCTCCTCCTCATCCGACCCGCCTATATACACCATTTATCGGAAACTTAGACCAAAGAAAGCCATTCTCAGATCACAGCTCTCTCTCTGTTTCTCGCACCTCCTCTGATTTTCTCGAAAAATCTCGGAATTTTTTGGGAAACGGAGAGTTTTTCTATTGGGATTGTTGTTGTTATTGTTTTGGTTTTCTCTCGCAAATCACCGGAGCGGCAGATCCGGGGGCGAGGAGGAGAAGGGAATGTTGTTGTGGAGGTTGTGGCTAGAGTTAGGGTTTGGGGGCGATTGGGGGTTGTGGCTGTCATCGATGGAGTCAATGATAGAGGTAGGGTTGTCGTCAGTGGGATCGGAGAGGAAGGTTGGGGGGGGAGGACGGGTGGGAAGGATTTCTGAGTTTTGGGATTTTAGGGATGCAAGTTGCAGGGAGAGAGAAGAGATAGAGGGTTGGGTGGGAGAGAACTCAGATAAGGGGATGTGGGTTTTTTTTTTTTAATTTTTAGTATTTAATTAATTTTTTTTAAATTTTTATTAATTTTTTAATAAAAAATGGGTCCCGTCTCTGGCCACGTCAACATTTAACAGAAAAACTGACGGAGGTCTGACATTGGCACAAATTTGTAAGATGAGGTGTGACATTGTCAATTTTAAAAGATGAGATATGAAAGTATCGTGACACCAATAATTGAGGTAGTTTTTTGTACTTTACCCAAGATTGAATTATATATTAGAAAGTATACTTTTAGTTTCACTCCAACGATTAGTTTCGTTTTTCGCTCTTAGTTCCTTTCCAATAGTAGATTCTTTTGCCTCCATTTTTGTTAGTAATCAGTCTACATACGACTATAGAGTAGTGGATTCAAGTTTCTTCATAAATTCTCTTGTTCGATTCATTTGAACCAAAACCTAGCCCTTCTTTTAGTGTTCCTTGTCTTCGTAGACAGGGTTGTGTTTACTTCTCTGATTCTTTCGTTTTCTCGGTTGTACTGCAGAAGCACAAATTGATCTTGGGAAGAATGTGATTGACAAAGAAGTGGTGGAGAAGGTTCGTTACACACTTGACTCTCCGATACGAATTGATCTCGGGGAGTCTGGTCTATGCATTCGGTATTTCAAACTAGGAAGGGGTAATTGATTGTTATTATGAAGTTGGACGACAGCTTACAATTTACTTATCTGACCAGGTCTGGGATAGGATTGCTCCCGGTCTGGCCTCCCAGTTTGATTCTCCTTACTCGATTCCAGCTATCGCACCTCGCCCTCTGTTGATTTTAAACGGTAAAATTCTGTTTCACAGTGGAGCTACGAATCACAGACATAGTGATGACCTTCATGTTAGTTTTTGTCATGTTTCATTTATTTGTGAAAATATTAGGCGCCGAGGATCCTCGATGTCCACTTGCTGGTCTGGAAGTTCCCACATCCAAAGCATGCAAGGCTTATGCAGATGCGCACGCCATAGACAACTTCAAGGTACGGAGTAGCGCTGTCATACCCTGCAAACAATTTTCACCATCTTCAACCGCATTTAGAGCCTCTGATTTAGCACTTTCTTCTGTTCAAATCTTCCTTCATGCTCATGGCCGACGTTCATATTTGTTCATCCATGTTCATCCAAACGCAAACAATATCGAACCTTGGCATTTTATTTTCCCTTTGTAGATTAATCGACAAAGCTATTCAATGACCTTCATTTCATCGTAATGCAGTTCATAGCGCAGCCAGGAATCGGGCACCAAATGACCCCGCTCATGGTAATCGAGGCCAGTGACTGGTTCGACCAGTTTCTGAAGCAGTGAGGCCGTGGTTGCAGTCCTTCCGTTCGTTGTTTCTACCCAATCTACTTTCCCAATGTTCATATGTAATTAGATCCAATCGGCTTCTGGGCTTAAGCAATGTACCCTGTGATAATGTATCGCTAAGACCAAAATAATGCATCGTGTTTTCAGCAAAATCATTTGGTAGTACGGACTTTTATTAAAACACCGTTCTTAAAACGAGTATGATTTTCAGTTACGTCTGTCACAAATTCACATTCAAATCATGATGTATAAATATCCCCCAAGCTAATATGTGTCAAGGTTTACATTATGTGCAACTTCGTGCATAAAATCAGGCAACAGAATCACATACCAGCTGCTCCTAAAATTGAAGACAAAAAACTGGAGCACACCCGCTTCGTCAGCCTTTCTTGGGCATGGCTGCAAGCCTAGTGTACATTCGTGCCATGGAATAGTACCCTCGGAGGTCGCCAGAACGCAGAAGATTGCCTACCACACAAGCAAGACCAATTAACTAAAACAGAAGACGGAAGATAAAATTGACAGTACATTTCATATTAACTCAAATCTAGCACAGTTTAATGCAACATTGTGGAAGGAATAGTTAAAGATCTCTGTAGTTTAATTCTAAAAAGATATTTTTTGCCACGGCATTTTTTCACGGAATACATGGAATTGGGGATTCCAGGTGAATTTCATCTTCTAAAATGCAAATGCATCAATAAGGGAAAACCTATTGTCTTTGGACGGGGGATGCGCCCAAATTCTTTTAAGTTCTCTCCTTCATAACAAATGCGGATATGGAAAACTGGACGAACTTTCTTCCCTGTAGTGGAGGTAGTCCCAAATAAACTATGGTTCACTAGTCTCAGACGATTATTTATTTATGTCCTCCCTAGTTTCAGAATCCTAGTTCTTGCACATCCATGGGAACAAAGCTTAGGTGTCATAAGAAATGCCCATTATTGAAACAAAAACTTAAGGGGGTATCCAGTTGCTGGCTTAAGAATTGATAAAGACGACTCACAAAGCACATGGGATGGAAGTATAAATATTGAGCTTCTATAACTTAAAAATCCAATGTCAATGCTCATATACATAATATGCGTGCCAACTAACCGGAATCACAGTTCAATGGGCTGTCAGGTTCTGGATGGGCCATTAAAGCGATTATAGCCCTACAAACAGATTGAAGTGTCCAAGCAGGGCTCCATGCATTCTTCAAAATATCAAGGCAAATCTCTCCCGTCTGCATAGAAAACAACTTCAGAAAAATGAAATAATACTTGATGTGTTTAGAAAAGTACATTAAACATATGGTTTCCAATCCAATTTTCATTTAGGCCCAGTAGACCGAGCAATTAACCAAATGAAATCCTCAGAAAGCTTTGATGCACTATTCAGTTTCAAGAAGAGATGCTATAAATGAAGTTTGAAAACTCTTCTACATTTCCGCCTAGGAAAAAAAATTATAAAAGAGCTTCCAGTAGTCTTAACTCAATAAAACGATAGTTAAAGAAACTTTTGACTCCTAACAATTGGTGTCAATGAGCATCCCATATTAGTCCATCACTATTCCATCCTGGAAAGATTCAGTCAGCTCCCACCCACTTAAGTTTGCTAATCACAATTTCACCCAGATTCCTCAGAATTCCACTACTTCATTGAAAGTTTTGATAGAACAAATCCAGGCAGTAATTCATATTCAAACAGAGTAGATGCAATCATACAAAGAGTTCATACCTTGAAATGTACATTTGGATGGAATATTTTTGTCAAGAACCTGACTTGTGGAGGTTGCAAAGGATACTGCTCAGGAACCGCAAAAGCAAGCTGGAATATGCCGCCTTCAAATGGGGTCTCTGATGGACCCTACAGGCAAAATTTGGACAGATGAGGGCAAACAATATAACAATATACCCTCAGAAGTTTTCATTGTAATGAATGAGTGTACCTTGATGAGAGCAGTCCATTTAAATATGTTTGTGTCATCACAAACTAATTGAATATCTGGATCAGCAACTTTCTCTCGCTGCACCTCTTTGTATTCCTTGAAAAGCCGTGCCCTTGATGCCTGCAAAACTTACGTCTTCAAAATCGTTTCACCGCATGGTTTAAAAAAGTTATGCATTACACCAATCGAAGACCAGAAGCAGAGCAAATGCTGTACAAATGCAACACCCAGCTAGCTATTAAAGTTCACCATTCACATTGGATTCACTTCCATCTTAAAGATACGATTGTATTTCACAATTTTATCTTTTCAGCGTGGTATGCGTAATGCTTCCACACTATGCAACACAACACACTAGTCATTCAAGTTCATCATTATCGCTCCATTCGGCCTCACAGTCTCCTTCCTCTCCACAAAACAAACCATGCTTTTTCCTCATACTCAAATCCATTCTCCCTCCATCTGTCACCTTTCTAGCTTTTTTACCGCATCTTTCGACAATCCACCCTCTATCCCAATCCACTTTCAGCCATAAAAGTTTGACACATTTCAAACAATTAACAATTTGTTAACCAACAGCACTCATATTCCAATATCCTCTGAAGCTAAACAGAATTCGGATAAACAACCTATCGAAAATAAACCCGAAAAACAATCTAATGAATTCTAGCTATAACCTGACTGGCCAAAACAAGAACTTGAGCTAACCTGCATGCTGATTGTCGCCTTGGAAACTCAAAACGCAGCACTTCACCACAAAGCCCCACTACCTGGACAGAATCACAACATTTTCACAAAATTAACAAAAAATAATAATAAATAAATAAAAACTGAAAATTTCAGTTGATTGGAAGTTTTGATTTCGCCACACGCATCCAAAACCAAAACCTCCAGAAAACCGAATCGATACAATTCGATTGAAAGGGGCTAGATATGCAATTTAATGTAACTCAGGGGTATAAAACTTAAAATTCCATTTGTGCAGAAAATATTCGAGCAATCGATTGGAATTCCAGAAGCTTACCTTGCAGAGAAACTTGCTTTCTGCGGGAGAGATGAATATTGACGATCGATTTCTTTTCAGGGGCGTTAGGAATGGGATTTGTTAGACGGTGCGGAAAGTGACATGGAATGGGGAGCCCACCGCCCAATAAACAGCCGCCACGTTTCAAATTATATTTTGTTCACCAAACAATAGTTTCCTTCTTGAAGAGAGATTTCATTTTCAACACCAAAAAAAAAAGAACGTGGCACATCATATGTCACACTATAAGTAAATGAATGTTAAATAATATATTCTAAAAATACGACAGATCAACTTGTTCTGTACTTGTATCATAACATATGATGTATTGCATTGTGTCGTGTGTACACAAAAAAATTCTCAACCCTAAGACACCTTTCCTTTTTCTTTTTTGTCAAACAACTAAATTATATTTTTTAAATAAATATCAATATTTGAGAATATTTTTCCGATTTTTCCCTTGAGCTCGTAATTAGAAGACCGATTTTCCAATTGTTAGAAATATCACATTTGAAGAAAAGAAAAATAACAAATCACATATAATGGCCAGAATATGATTTTTTTTGAATGAAATACAGATAAACAATAGGTGAAATTGATCATATTTATAATTGTTCAAGAGGTAAATTGGGCAAGGTCTAGGAAAACCAACCAATGGTCAAGGAGAAATCGACAAAATACACTAGTACTTACGTTCACAAACTAACCATCTACTTTGCGAACGAGTTTGTAATTCAATGTGGTTAAAATCGTTTATATCTGCACCCAAGGTGGTTATGTGCTTGACACGACCGACTCTAAATAGAACTTGTATAAAATTTCACGATAATGGTTAATAAATTTTTATAAAACAAATATGGAATTATACCTGAAAGACAAATTAAATACGAAGAACTCTAGAGTTGTTGTACAAAGTCAAGCAGGCAACATGCATCATTTCTTGCATTCAACATTAGGCTTTGTACACTGGTCGTCTAGTAACTTGTTGGATTTATGTCACATCTAAAATCCGACAGGTCTTGAGTTCGATTGGCAACGAATAAGATCAAAACATAAATCGAGGAAATACGGAAAAAAAGAGAGGTTAGAGTTGGAGACTAAAACTAAAAATACAAATCTCATAAAATTCAATCTCTAAATCACATGGAGGAGGTCTCCCAATTTTATCGGCCTTTTTTTTTCTACAAAGAATATACATGTTCCCAATCACAAACCCAGATTACGGAGCCAAATGCCCATAATAATAATAATATATTGAGAAAAAAGACCAAAAAATGAAAAAGAAAACGAAATGAAACAAAAACAAAGGGGGAAAAGGGTGAAACCAATAATAACTTCAGACGCTACCAGCTGCACCAGACGTCGGTTTTGTTGGCTTGAGTTTTGCAAAGTCAACGAGGTCTCCGAATAGTTTATCCTCTGGCCTCGATGGCCTGCTTGGAGGAACATAAGATGGCGCGGAAACCTGGTAGGGGTTTTTCAGACCATTATCATTAACAGAAAGGCCGTACATTTGCTGCTGAAGGGCATATTGCTGTTGTTGCTGTTGCTGAAGGGCGTACACTTGTTGATGTTGATATTGCTGTTGCTGTTGTTGCTGAAGGGCGTATGCTTGATGCGGATGCTGTTGCTGTTGTTGATCGTAGCTGTAGGGGACAAGTTGATTACCACCATACATTTGTTGAGGATACATAGATGTCATCTGGCCTGCTTGAATAGCTTGTGGAGTCATACCCGTATATGGCCCTTGGGCCGGTTGAGAGGGCAAACCCAAATGATTGCTCGGACCAACTTGGTTATTGATTGTTGACAAATGGGTGCTTGTAACTGGCTGGATGTACATACCTACAACCTGTTCGCTTTGAGGACCCTGGGGATGGAAACCACCCGGTGCACTGACCACCACCTTGGTGGTAACTTGCAGCGGGGGTGGAGAGAATCGAGAACCTGCTACTGGACTGCCATCATCTATTGACTGAGCTTCCCAGGGAGGTGGTGGTAATGATCCACTGGTTGGTGAACCTGTCCAACCATGTGAAACATTAGAGCTTACCGTATTCTATAAAGTATAAACCACATAACATTCTTCCTGGTTCATGCAATCACCAATAGCAGGCACATCACTTGCACTAGCTGGGATTATAGAATTATACTTTGATTCATCTTCCTATATGCAAAAGAATGTAAAAGAAAACAAACAATATGGAGACTGAAACACCAAAAATGTAATGAAAAGCGCACCATAGCCTGGCGAAAGCGGCTGCTGCGACTGCACCATCTGACCATTCCATGCAGGAGCAGCACCTTGTGCAAACGGAGACTGCTCATACTGAGGGACCCCCATGATTGGGGCATTTCCATTCGGGAGAAATCCTCCTTGTGGAGATTGAAAATTCTGCTGCTGTGGGAATTGTGGGGTTGAAGGATTGGGTTGGCTGGCTGCATTAGCAGGATGGGTATTCACAGGGTTTGGGACACTCTCGGTGCCAAACATGTCCATAAGAGCAAGGGCATTCTGCTGAGAAACAGGAGTAGTTGGCTGTTGTCCTCCCATGGGAACAAGAGCCAGTGAAGCATCTGCCTTTGGTAAGCCAAAGTCATCCCCACTAAGAAGATCCATCCTGGGATCAGCCTTTGCAGTAGAAGTCGAAGCATTAGTAGCTGGAGGGGCAGTAAGCAATAACTGATTAAGTGGATTAGCACCGGAACCAGAACTTGAGACGGATCTGCAAAAAAGTTCTGGCATTACTATTTTCAATGGATACACTGTACACAAACACCAATGGATTGGTCACAATTTGTTGCAGTGACTGTGAGTGCGTTAAGATCCTAATTACCTCCCATCAGGCTGTTTGTTGTCATTTCCGGTGTCCACTAGAGGACCACCAACATCTACAAGCGCTCCATTAGCTGCAGGCTTGGGTTTATCTGGCTGAACTGGATTTCCCGAAGCAATGGCTTCATGCTTGGCTAGAAGACGTTGCAAGTCATCATTCAGCGCTAGTCCTTGACATAGAAGTGATTCATCCCTAACAAAAACCTTTGATGAGTAAAGAAAACAAAAACTGACATGGCAGTTACATCTAAAGAACAGAAAACATATCAATAAGCACGTATCATTTATCATTCGAGCAAATCTTATATGGCTGATATTAAAGTTCCCGGATAAACATATACATCATATCCAAACTTCACTTTAAAAGAAAATTTCCAAGATATACATCTACATCATGCCTATAGGGCTTGTTTCTCTGTTGTTCGTTTAGACTGTTTACAGACCCATGCATCTAATACTCGGACATAATTTCATGTTATTTATGGGCTTTTTTTTTTTTTTTTTAATTATTATTATTAAGGGGAGGGGGTGAATTCAAAACTATTACAATAATTTAGGGGAGGGCGGAGTTTCAAACACAAGACGCATGGGGTGGAACCCAACACCCTATCCACTACGATATTGGACCACATGCACATTTTACATATGAGCTTGATTGATGATATCACAAATCCACAATATAACATACCAGACTGTTTTGCAAGACAATACCCTATATTTCCTACAAATAAAAGGAATATTAATCTAGAATTTTGTGGCATATTAGTTCAAAGATAGCAACCTCTATCTTGGCATAAAATTCAAGTCGCTTTTTGTTTAACAGTCTTTCTAAAACGTCTAAAAATACCTAACTTCTTTTTCTCTTACTTAACCAATATGAATGGATAATGCACGTGCATACACGGTGCAACAAAAAGGGACAATACCGAATTGGCAACTGCCTTTTTTCGTGAAAAAAGAAGAAAGGTAGCGGTTAATGAAGTTATGGCCTTACGAAGTCGAGTTTACAAGGTGTACCACTCTCTGCTTATATGTACGGCACTGGTCGACCAAATCAATAATCACCTCCTGCCTAAGCCCCTGCAAATTGAAAGAAAACTACTTCAGCAACACGCAAATGAAGATTGAAATTATGATATTCAAGCATCTTCCTCAATGTCACATTTCCTTATAGATGAAACATCCAGTGCGATAAAGATCCAAGTAGATTCAGCTAAGGGGATTTAAATTTTTTTTCTTTATTAACATGTTGTATTACCCAACGAAGGTTAAAGTAATATTACTTCAGCTGTCATCATTAATCGATATCCCACTGTATATTATTTTCTTGATATCATAAATCGATAGATTTACCTCTTTGTTATCTATGGCACTTAGCATTTCTGCCAGGACATCCATGATACCCCGTGCATTCTGAAGTTCCGTCAAACTAACAAAAAAAATCAGTTAAAATATGAAATAATATTCTGCAATAGTTCAACCGTCTTCAAATTATAAAGAATTAACAGTTTCCTGCTTTCATTTAGACTACTTTTGTCCTTGGAATTTCTCACTGCTAAATTTCTTAGAATAAATCATTCAGAGCATTAAAATGGGATACTCCCAGTATGCAAGTTGAAACTTGATACATCTAACCCATCAAAGACGCAAGCAGAAGCAACATCTTGTTTTTTCCATCCAAAACCAAATTCCTCACTTGCATTAATGTCTCATCAAGGATGAAATATCAGATGCATTGAACCACAGAACAGCAAGACCAAAACAATACAGCAAATCCCCTTTCACCATAAATACCTAGTATATTCATACTTCCACCATACCATTGTATATTTATGCTACCATCATAGCATTTACTCTCAATTGCATCTGTCTAATGATGTCAACAGAGCCTGCCATAGGTAGCAAACTTCCTATGTGATTGGATCACTAACACATGCAAAAAAAGAATTCTCATTGAAGTTTTGACATCATTCAATCAGAAGAAAGAAATTAAAGAGTAAAAAACATGCAGTACTGTACAATAAGAGTTCTGAACTTTAATCAGTCCAGTACGAAATAAGTATCATCTTAAAGCCAGAGAAACTGCTCTACTAAATATATTTAAAGCTTATATTCATCGGGAGCAAAGAGGAGTTCCATGTGCACCTTAAGGTTGGGAACTCAGCCTCTGCAGAAGGCTCAGCTACATCTTTTGGACGATCTGGATTTTGCAAATTCTGAGGATATGCTGTCAATGGCTGTGTCTGGGGTGGTGTGAATACAGGCGCAGATGACTCGGATCTTTGAGGGAATACTGCTCCAGAACGCTGAAGAAACATTTTGACTCAGAGAATGTTGAAGAATCAAGCACTAAAACAGAATATAAGCAATGAATAACAATTTCATACTAGAATGTTGAGGAATCAAGCACTAAAACAGAATATAAGCAATGAAAGAACAATTTCATACAGATTATGTTATATGAATGCTTCTCATGTTGTATTTTAACAATGAAGCTGGATTATTAATTGACCATTGCTCTTAATGTACATACCAACAAATCCTGGTATGCAGCATAGTATTGTGGATATCTTGCTCTCGGCCCCCCAAAAGCTTCTTGCCAGGTATCTATCAGGATCAATATCTTATCTTTGACATGATAGTCCGGCTACAATTTGCATCATAAATACTATGAGAAAACTTAAATAGAAGTGGAACAAGTGGTATTGTAGAATAAACTATCAGATGGCTGGACGGGGATATATTACCTTCTTTTTTACTATTCTAACCATATCATGGAGGAGATCTTTCTCTGCTACATGCATATGAACAATATCTCCACAATTCTTTATTATTGTTTCCAACAGCTAGAATGTAGCGAACAGACCAAAAGAAAACCAATTTAGACCACTGTAATAACAATTCGTTAACAATGACAAACAATGTAAGTATATAAATGGCCTCTACAGCATAAGGGACTTGAACATCAAATTTCAGTGAGATTTCCAGTAGACCATCATCAACTAGTTTTTTTTCACGCGTATAAAGTTAAATCTGCCAACTCTCTAGAATGATGGATCTAAGCCGTTCATTTCTTTCCACTTCTATGAACTGTGTATGAAGTATAAACACATGAAAGTAATCCACACTGACAACATGTCCATCTTATTAAAATAAATTCTCTGTTTTCACATTTTGAGAAAATTTTACCATTATTTTTTCCATATGGGAGTAGCATTGGTATTAAGGATCCACTATGCATACAACAATAAATGAAGTAAAGATCTAACGTAATACATCGGAACTAATTAATTAATAGACCCAAATAGTGAATAACATAAAGCGCCGATAAAAAAATGACAATACATAAATAAGGTACACCATGCTACAAGCAAAGGCATTGCTCGTAAATATAAAAAAAAAAAACTTTTACACACACACACACCCACAAATATGTGCATCTATTGACAAGTTCTCCTGTAAGCTGAACAAAACACTAACACAACTCAACCAGTAAATGAAAAAGAATGTACTGACAACAACATGGACTGGTAAACAAAATGGCCACTTCACTTAATTAAAATGAAAACAGTTCTGTGGAGCTTACTGTAAGTGCAAGAAGTTGAACTTTTGAATTCTTACTTCCAAGGCGCTTCTTTATACCTTTAACAACATCCTTCGCTTGCCTAATATATGAAAACCAAACAGAGAGTTTAAGTCTAGGTAATCTTCAACAAAAAGATTCAATCTTGAGAAGTAGGCATACATCTAGCTAGCTCGTAACAAGAATTAAAATCAGAAATACCAATGCTTGCTATGCACACGAGAGGGAGAACAGGCATTATCGTGTCTATCACATCTCACATGTTTTGTACATCCTAAATAATGAAAAAGCATTATCATTCAATTCCATCTTTAGCAGCTTTGGCCTTCCGAACAATCGGAGCAACCTCTATGGTTTGTTTACATAAACCACATCACATCACATACTTATTACTAAGAACTTAAGCATACTAAAATATACGACGAGCGTTACTAACCCTCCTCCAATTGTAAACATTGGGCTCAATTATACACAGTGACCAATAATCAGTAAAATAACCATTACAATGCATCAAACTGATTAACATTTCAGCTGACCAAATGCAGAAAGAACCAGCTTTTTCCATCATGCAAAACCAAGCTCACAATCGAACCCACTAAATTGCACAGCTCGAAACCAGATCCAATTATTTACAAAACCAAATCGTAATGAACCTTAAAATTCAGACTTTGTTCTTTTCTTTTACATCATTTCATCTTTTTGCATTTCTATCCTCAAATTTTCTCAGCAACCAAACACAAAGTTAACAGTTCGATCAAATTCAACCACCATCATCACTCCCTCATTGATTCAAATCATACATATACACATTAGACTCGATCAAAAACATAATTACACTATAAAATGCAACAGTGATCAAACTAAACAAGAAAGAGAGTTATAATCGAGTGCGACGCGTACACAGGGTCGTGGTTGCATATGTCACAGATTTCGATGTTCATGGCCCAATCAGGACCGATGAGCATGTCGCTCGTGGCGCGTTCCACCAGATAATTCACCATCCCTCCTGCTCTTCCTCCGACCGAAAGTCGCCGCCGCGATCCGAATACCACACCCACCCGCCTCCGATTGCCGGCAAGATCGCAGAAGACTCCAAAAATAAGACGCAGTCTTTCTTCCGGCGACTCTCTCTCTCTCCCTCTTTCTCTCTCTAGAAGCGTTCCTCTGAGAGATCGCTGGCTGCTGCTGCTTTTCTGTTGAGGAACCGAATTTTTTTCCTTTTTCTGAGTTGTTTTTGGGGGTGGGACTAGATTTGACGGGCGAATCAGGTGAGGACACGTATTGGAAATTCGGAGACTCGCGTGCCGCGGTTCTGTTCTCTTTGTGTCACCGACTTTATATTTGGTCCTTTTTTTGTTTTTTGTTGTTGTTGGAATTTGACAAACAACTTCAAAGAGAAATGTTAAATATGCTTATGTAAGATGACAACGAGTTTATGAAAAGTTTTATTTTGAAATAGTCTCTTTTAATATTTTCGACTTCAAATATCCCATAATTAAAGTGCGTGTGAAAATTTTTAAAATTAAAGGAGAAAGGAAGAGAGTGAGAGAGAATTGGGTAGAGAGGGAGAGATGTTTATTTATTTATTTATTTATTTTCTTTAAACTAGAGATGTTAAAATCACTTTAAACAAAAAAAAAACAAAATTTTATTATATGAAATTACATTACTATCCTTAACATTTTTGTTGTGGTGGAAGACAAAAATGTTTGTTCACCCTCTTTTGATTGGCAAAGAAAGTTTCATTAACTTTTTTGTTTCTTTTGCAATTAGAATATTGTTATAATATAAAAATAATTCAAATTTAAATAAAATCGATCTCCTCATCCCATTGTAATACAGACCGGACTAGAATTCCACTGCCGATAAGCATCATCTCATTTGCCTTCTTCCCTTTAGCCACATTGTCTACTCTAACTCTCGAAGGTTACCCCCGGCACTAGTCCTTTTGGATGAGCCAAAACTCTCCTTGATGTGCACCCGCTTAAACCATCTCCAACCCTTAAAGTAAGTCTCAAAATTTTCCTTCTATTTCCCTCCAAAAGCACTCCAACCTTTGGGCTAAAATTGGGTTATGGGTTAGAACTCAAAATAGGGTAAATTCCGCCCAAAATTTGTCCCAGGTTAAGTAGGCACATACATGCCTGGGTCCACTGCATGTCAGCAGTAGTTTATGAGCCCAATGGCTCTCTGATTTAATCTAACTGCTCTGACCACTGGGCCGTTGGTTGATCCAATGGTCTAGATTCATATGTACTCAATATTTAGTTTTATATTTATAAATTTATTGAATCCAACGGTTGAGATCTAATACGATCAAATCTAATGGTACTAAAAGATCTAATGGCCCAAAATTAAATCCAATGGCTAAAATAATTTTTAAAAAAAAGTTCTCTATGCGTTTCATGGAATCGGTTTAGTGATTTTTTAATATTTATTGAAATCTAAATATTTTAAGGTTAAAATATTTATAAAATAAATTAGAATAATCTACATAATGTTTTTGTTTTATTTTTGTTTTATTTTTTATTTTAAAGTTACTTTAAAGACAAATATTAACTTTTTTTTAATAATACAAGACAAATATTAGCTTAAATTCATTCCTTAATAATGTCGGGCTAGAAATTTAACCCAAAATGGTTGAAGCAGAAAAACTGTTTATGGGTTAATACCTAAATTTTCTAAGTTAAAAATTGTAAATTTTAACCTAAACGTTGGAGATGATCTTATAATTCTGTCAAACTGAGGCATCACAAGTTCCTTATACTCTGTAACAAAAGCCACATTCACGTTAGGTCGTTCCGCTATGAATCCATCACCATCCAGCCAAATGGTTGCGAAAGCACCATTTTCTTTGGCTACATCTTTGAAAACACATTTGGAAGATAATCCACACTATTCATGGTTGTAAATTGAGGGGGTTGTATTGGGATCAAAGAAGTTACTACTTTAATTCCTCTCAAACTAAAGGGAGACTAGTTAGGCCATCTTCAACCGATGGCTGGCCAGATGACTCGTTTTAGCCCTCTGGCCCTCCAAGATCCTCCAAGATATTAATATTTTAATGAACAGTACAGGGCCATATTTGCCTCCGTCTCCAACCGAGGGCCAAAGGGCCAGAGGGCTCGTTTTAGCCCTGTCACAAAAAACCGTATCCAATCGAGGGCCATAGGGCCAAACATAATTTATTATTTAAATTTAAAAACTACAACAACTTAAATTTAAAAACAACAACTTAAATTTAGAAACTACAACTTATATTTAAAAACTACAACTAAAATTTAAAAATGACAAATTAAATTTAAAAACTTCAAATTAAATTTGAAAACAATATTAACTTAAATTTAAAAACTACAACAACTTAAACTTAATATCCATAATCAACATCATTTTCATCATCCCCCATCGTAGGAGTATAGTCAGAGGTAAACAATTGTCGTCGACTCATAATTTCTTTTTTTTTTCTATCAAAATAGGCCTTACTCATTGGAGTGTAATTCGAAGTGTTCCTTTCCATATTCTTATCATCCATCTCTTCTTGTATTTGTTTGGCCTGTTCTTCATGCCTACACTTCCTTTCTTCTGCCTCAAGGGCATTTTGCTCTGCCAATAATCGCAATGAGGCCGCCACTTCATGTTGAGCGGCATAATCATCATTTGTCTTGCCCTTTTCCTTCAACCTTTGCGCCTTGTTTCGTCCCATAGCCCTAGGTATGAAACCTTCACCCGAAGACGGATTTTCTACCCTTGTTTGTTGAATGGTTGGAGATCCATCTTCATCCATATCTGCAGCTGATGATGCAGTTCCGAACACCGGCATAGAAGCTCTCTGTGGTGGATCTTCAAATAACACCCACCCTTTACAAATTCCCCAACAACTGTGAAATTAAAAGGGTTTCGAGTTGCTCTCCATATACAATTCCTCCACTTGGTGTACCTAGAAAAAAAAAATTAAAGGAAATTAATTGATGAAATTAAATGTAATGTAATTAAATATTTAAAATAAATTGTGAAAACACTTACTTCATCGTGGTAATTAGCGCCGCTTTCATGTCTACTTGCGGCTGCTAACAATGCTTGATGTCATTTGTTCAAACTTGGCTGAAGATGTTTCTTCCATCTTGAAGAACAACTTTCGTGGTTTCGAATATTCACTGGAGTGGTGCCTTCATAGAACTCTAAATATTTTTTGGACAAACAAGTCCAAGCACTGTCATTTGTTTGACAATTCCCCCTCACACTATCTTCTGACACCCATCTATAAGCCTTGCAAAGAGCTTCATCTTCTTTTCGGGTCCAAGCCTTACCTTTCATTGCAGACGAGGCCATTTCAAAATTATTAAAAAAAATTGAAGGATAGGTTTTTGAAAGAGGAAGGAAAATATGAGAATTGAAATGGTGTAGGAATGGTGAAATTTTTTTAAGGAATGGTTTAGGTATTTATAGGAAAAAAAAGGCCCAAAAAACCTAAAAAAAAATTGAATCCAACGGTAACTGGCGCCAGCTAGCCGTTGGATTCAAAATTATTTTTAAGCTTTCCTGTCGGTTTCCCTCCAGTCCTCTCTGATTATGTGGGGCTCTCTCAGATTCCACAGCCTTCTGACCTAGCCCTCGGTTGGAGACGATTTTCGGCCCTCTAGCCCTCTGGACCCTTCGGTTGGAGATGGCCTTACCTTCAAAAGATAAATCATCTAAGCATAAAAAGAAAAATTCACATAATTCAAAATCTCCTTCCAAATGCATCATAAAAAACTAGAAGTTATAATGAGAATCCGGATATCCTAGGTTGCCAATTATTTGCTCCGATCACATGTTCGTAAATATGTTATGATGTGTGCACATGCACAATTTATAAAATAATCACTTAAAATATAAGAATATAAAACAACACATCTTTGAGGTGCGTAATTCCTATGATGCAAAGTGCATGCAGCGAAACTAGTAAAAAATTATAACCTAGGCAATGAACTAACTGGAGTCTGGAATAATCATTGGAAGTAAATATTGTCCATGGATTAAACAATAGTTCAAAAGGTTAAACTACTCGGGAATTTCTGGATCTACGTTTATTTTCAACTCCCTGATTCATTTCGTTGTTTATTACGTCATTTCTTGCCTCTGGTTGCCTAGTATTTACTATAAGTCTTTTCTCGTTTGAACCTTGCCGTTAAATAATTTATATTTCTTTGATGATTGGTCCTTTTTATTTATAGAATGAAAAATCACAACGATTGTCTTGAGTTTTCAATGTGCAATTGTATACTTAAAAAATGTATCGACAATCAAAATATGTCAAGAAACCAACTGAAACTTCTTTCTTTGTCTAATAGATTAATGCCATTTTTTATGGATTGATGTCAATCTAACTTTTGTTTGTTTGCTTGTAACCTTTGTATTTTTTTTTTCAAAAAATGAACTAGTTAGTGGCTTTGCTACACCAGTCCAATTTTTACGAGTTAGTGACACATCCCGACCTAAATCAAGGCGTACTGACCGTCACGTGAGAGTGACATAACCATGTGTACAGTGCGGAAGCTATAATGATATAGAGAAATACAAGTGAATAAAAACCAAACTACTAAAAGTACTAGCTAAAATAAGGTGCTAGTGCGAGATTAAGTGTGAAATACACAATCAGAGCATAAATAGCCTAAGTGCAATCTGATTGGACAAGTACTAATTATACAACACCCAAAGGTGATCCTACATTTGTGATGTTTTGTTAGTTGGTATCAAAGCCACTCTACTGTGTGGTGCGAGTGTGCCGACGAGGACGTCAGGGCCCTAAGGGGGTGGATTGTGACATCCCACATCGCCCAGGGGAGTGAATCCTCTAAGCCTTATATGTATATTCTCATCTTCACCTAGCACGAGGCCTTTTAGGAGCTCACTGGCTTCAGGTTCCGTAGGAACTCCGAAGTTAAGCGAGTAGCGCGCGAGAGCAATCCCATGATGGGTGACCCACTAGGAAGTTCTCGTGTGAGTTCCTAGAAACAAAACCATGAGGGTGTGGTCAGGGCCCAAAGTGGACAATATTGTGCTATGGTGGAGTCGAGCCCGGGATGTGGTGGGGGCTCGGGCCGGGGGTGGTCAGGGTCCAAAGCGGACAATATCGTGCTACGGTGGAGTCGAGCCCGGGATGTGGTGGGGGCTCAGGCTGGGATGTGACAATTAGAAAGACTTATGGAGACATTTTAGCCTCTCCTAGCCATCATTGTGTGGTTCACACAATGCTAGGAATTGATCTCAGAACTTACTGTATAGAATACAGAAATTCGTCCCCAATTACTGAATCATCCCTAGGTGGTTTAACCTTTTGTTTTAGAAGTGTGGTTAGTGGACTCACCATTTTGCATTGGAGTATGATTTTCTCCCCCTATTTCTATCCCCTTCCCTGCCCTTCCTCTCACATATTATTTTTTGTCTTATTGTCTCTATAAAAAAATCAATATAAAATGTTAACGCGGCTAAACCGTAACTGTTCAAATAGGAGGGGAAAAAGAAAAGAGAGATTAGGAGGGAAGAAAATCCTCATCCATTTGCATTAGGGGATGTGTCATGCACCTAATTAGACAAATTACAATCATTTTTCTATAATTAGGCCAATCATTACTTAACGGCGGCGGCCCTACCCAAGTAATAAAATTTTCAGCTAACCAAAGCGGTTGTGAAGTGTACGCGCCACCGCACACCAAAACCCGCCAAATCCCGAAAGCTTGCGTGAAAAGTGGTGCTGAGTTACTGATCATATCTGGAAGCAACACCACCGACTTCTCTCATACATTTCACACGCGAATTTTCTAGGGTTTTGGATCAGGAGCCCCAAAATTTGGGGCAATTGAAGAACCTAGGGTTTGCTAATCAGTCCAAGAAGCAAAAACCCAGTTCGTTTCTGATTCGATTGAGCTAGGGTTTCTCGACCTTGGTTCAAAAATGGCGATAATCGGCGACGCGCTTCGCCAGGCGTTCATGCCAAAGCGCGAGTATGAGAGCCTCCGGGAGGAAGACAGGGCGTGGGAGAAGCTCCAGAGACCGCTGTTAATGGCTTCCGTGGCTTTGGTCTGCCTCGTCGTTGTTGTGTGCACGGTTATCAGCCTGAATATTGTGTTTCCGGCCGACCCGACTAAGCGACCGTTCTGTGGCGACCGGAGGCTTAATTCATTGCCGATGAATGTGAGAGGCGGGGATTCCGATCTGTTTCCCGGAGCTTTTTATCTTACAGATCAGGAGATTGCGGATTACTATTGGATGGTTGTGTTCATTCCCTCCTTGATCATTTTCTTGGCTACTTTCGTGTACCTTGTCGCGGGTAAGGAAGCTGTTAAGCTCTACTTTAGTTGTTTCCAATTTGAAGTTGTTGCTTGAATGCTAATAAATCTAAGAGGGTGGTAGTTAAAATTTTGATTTTTGTGTTTTTCATTGATTTGGGTTGTGGAAAGGTGGAAACTTGGTTAACTAAGAGTGCATTAAGATCGAAAATCTTGTAAAAAATGATTATTATTAGTGATTACAAGCCGAAAGACTTGGGGAATCTATAGGTTATACGTTGGATAGTTGTGAAGTCTTGCTATACTTGATTAGAAAAATTATTAGAAGTACCATAAGGAAATGGCATTTCTAATCGGGGATTTGCTAGCTCGGATAAATCATGGTCTAAGTATGTCTAAATCGTAGGTTATAGTGTTGGCTTGGTGGAATAGATTTATGCTTATACTACCACAAGTTGATAGCTTTATAGAGGATGCAAGATGATTATGGTTCAAAGATGTAAGCAGGGGTACATTTTAGTATTTTCTTGTATCAATAAACCCAATCAAAAGGAAAAGGCATCAAACCGAAAATGGGATTTATATGATGGTTCAGCAAAGGGTGATTCACACCTTGTGGCCAGCTTCATGTATAAGGCATAATCTGCTTATGAAACGTAGAAATGGGTATTAATTGGCTGTGCATATTGCATGGTATAGAATTTGTAGTTGAAAGTACATTTTTCATTGGATATTGTCTCATTATTCTACATGGATGATATCTAACATTTTTCAGTGAAATAGTTTGATTTCGATATGCTAAATGGTTCTCATAGTTTCAATCTGGTTGCAGGAATCATTGTTGCTTATTCTGCTCCAACACGACATGGATGCTTAAGGGTTGTTGAAAATAACTATTGTGCTTCAAAAAGAGGTATCCTCCCTTTCTTTCTCTCACTTTCTCTCTCTGTCAAACTCTGATTTTCCTAAACAATGAAGCTTTCGATGTGAGTTTAGTGTGGCAGATTTTTTTTTTTTTTTTTTTTTCATACTTTGTTTAGTTGCCAATGAGTCAGGGTAAAGAAAATACATGAGGATCTTACATCTATTTAGCAGGCCGGGCAATGCTTTCTTTTGTTGTTTAAAGGTAGATCTAAGTGATTGATTGCATTCCTTAAGATTTTGCGCACTTCTTCTTGGGGTGGGCCTTGCCAGAACAGGCATACAAAAATTGTGGCCTTGGAAGTTCATCTGTTTTATCACGTCATTTTTCTTTAATAACACAAAATGCAGCATGTCCTTTTAACCTGTCTTTCATATCCTGGCATCTTTGGTCAAAAGTTTAGTTGCGCGACAACCTCTAGTGAGGTTTGAACTCTCATTTGTAATCTGCAGGTGGGGTTCGATGTCTATCGATTCTGAATGCCGTCTTTGCTGTCATATTTGGTCTACTTGCATTGTTTCTTGGTTCAAGCCTCCTCACACAAGGAAGCTCCTGCTCTGTGCCCCTTTTCTGGTGCTATGAGGTTGGTTCTTGGGGAATGGTTATTTTATATGGAGGAACCGCCTTTTTTCTAAGAAGGAGAGCAGCGGCAATCCTTGATGAGGGAGACTTTGGTGGTAGAAACCTGGGGCTAGAAATGTTGGAGAATCCTGTAGAAGTTTCACCAGAGGTGGAAAGGCGGGTTAACGAAGGGTTTAAAGCATGGATGGGGTCATCACTCCTATCGTCTGATGAAGAAGATGAACCTGGCAGTTATTAAGAACTTTCTTACATACCTCCGTCAACTCTAACATGCAAATGGTGTGGTATTTACGTGAAGCCTTTCAGAACTAAACAGCTTCCGGCAGATTTTTTGACAAATTCAAGAGTGGATAGAGTAGTTTGAAATTCAACGTTGGCTTGTTGAAGATGCCAGCTTTGAAACGGTTCTAGTGATGATGTAACAGAGAGTGAAAGCTAATTTTCGGACATAGATTCATGTTGATTTTGTAACCTTTGTTGCACATGCCCTCTTTGGTAGCCTGTGAATATCTAACCAGATCTCTCTCTCTCTCTCTCTCTCTCTATAACAACCAAGTATCACTTTGATTCACGACTTCTCTTATTCTAAGTGAACGCGTTCCGAGTCTTTTTATCAAATTTTCTTTTCAACCTATTCTTTTGGATGTGATGACCTGGCGCACAGGGCATTCGTATCATGCGACAAGCGATGCAGCCAAAAAGTAAGGGCTTGTAGCTTCAAGGATGCGACAGAATTGGAATTTATTTTACATAATTTTTTTGTGCATAACGTCTCCTGATTATTAAAATTTTCTATGCAGGACGTGCATATAGATAGTCTGTTGTACGTTACATGTTTAGCCCAAGTAACGCGTAATCAAAGGCCCGAATAAAAAGGCCCAGCCAACTCATAGGCCTAAACAAACCCAATCCAAGCCCAATGAAATGCGTTCGTCAGTTAGTGTTGCAGTTGAACTGAAGAGCGTAAAACCCTAATCTCCCTCTCCTTCTCCCACCGAGCTGTGGCTGAGCGGCACATTCCCTTCTCGGCTCTCTCGACATTCGAATTCCCAACAGCAACCACCGCCAATCGACCATGGCCGCATACGACTACGACGACGCAGGCACCTACGACGAGACATCGGCGACGCAGCGCCAACCGTCGTCCGGAGCCCCGCCGTCTTCCGACCTCGGTTACGACCCCAACTTCGTCCCCGACTCCGTCAAATCCTTTGTCGTCCACCTCTACCGCTACATCCGCGAGAAGAATGTCTACGAGATCCACCAGATGTACGAGACCTCCTTCCAGACCCTCTCCGATCGCCTCTTCAAGGACACCCCCTGGCCATCCGTCGATGCCGTCGCCGACTACGTCGACAACGACCACGTATTCTGCCTCCTCTACCGCGAGATGTGGTTCCGCCACCTCTACGCCCGCCTGTCCCCGACGCTGAAGCAGCGAATCGACTCCTGGGACAATTACTGCAGCCTCTTCCAGGTCGTCCTCCACGGCGTCGTTAATATGCAGCTGCCGAACCAGTGGCTTTGGGACATGGTCGATGAGTTCGTCTACCAGTTCCAGAGCTTCTGTCAGTACAGGGCTAAGATGAAGAACAAGAACGAGCAGGAGATTGCTCTTCTCAGGCAATTTGATCAAGTAATCATCGCTTCCAAATTTCAAATTCAGAAATTTTGAAACCCTAAACCCTCATTTGTGTTCTCAACTTCTCATTGTGGATTTTGTTGCAGGCTTGGAATGTGTATGGTGTGCTCAATTTCTTGCAAGCTCTGGTTGAGAAGTCGATGATCATTCAGATTCTCGAGCAAGAGAAGGAAGGGCTCGAGCAGTTTACTGCCAATGATGGGTATGATTATAATGGTGGCAGTAATGTGTTGAAGGTGTTGGGGTATTTCAGCATGGTGGGTTTGCTTCGAGTTCATTGTCTTTTGGGTGATTATCATACCGGTCTGAAATGCTTGCAGCCCATCGACATTACCCAACAAGGTGTTTTCACCACTGTTATTGGAAGCCACATTACCACCATTTATCATTATGGTTTCGCCAATCTTATGTTGCGGAGGTACATTGTTCATTGTGTTTTGATCTTGTTTTCGCTTTAGATGTGTACGTGTATCAAACGTTGTTTAGGGAGCCTTAGGAGTATTGTTGGTTTTGTTGCAGGTACGTGGAGGCGATTCGTGAATTCAATAAGATTCTGTTGTACATCTACAAGACCAAGCAGTTCCATCAGAAATCTCCTCAGTATGAGCAGATACTAAAGAAGAATGAGCAGATGTATGCCCTGTTGGCAATTGCTCTTTCACTATGTCCCCAAGTGAAGCTTGTTGAGGAAACTGTGAACTCTCAGTTGCGCGAGAAGTATGGTGAGAAGATGAACAGAATGCAAAGATATGATGATGAAGCATTTGCTATTTATGATGAGCTCTTCTCCTATGCATGCCCTAAGTTCATTACCCCATCTCCTCCAAGTTTTGAGGAGCCCCTTGTTAATTACAACCAGGTATGAACCCCAACTAGGTAAACTGAAATAAGTGGTTTAAAAGAATTTCAATTCAGAAAGCAGTGGTATAACTTTCTGCAATGGTATAGCAGAAGACAGCTTCCAGGACAAAAAATATATAGTTCCCACATAAATTTTACTAATTTAGTACCTTCCATATATGATACGATGAATATTCGAGGACATAGAGTTGTAATTATCTGTTGTTGAGAGTTTCATGCATTTTACACGATTTGATGATTGGCTTGATACATGCATAGTATCAGTTCATGAGATATTTGAAACAAACACTTCAGCAATAAGAAAATTTCATAGGCTTTCTTTGCACCATACTATAGGAAAATTGAACACCGTCTCTAGTCACTCTGTGTGTTATAACTTATAATGTAAAAACAGTTGTGGAAGGAAAGCTAATGAAAATCTTACTTTTGTATTGGGAAAATGTCGTTGTGTTAAATTCTCTATTTGGGGAATTATATTATGTGAATGAATTTTCCGGCACGTGTGCTTGATTAATCAAATTCCATTTTAACCATTGCAGGATGCTTATAGACTTCAATTGAAACTGTTCCTTTATGAAGTGAAGCAGCAACAGTTATTATCAGGCGTCAGGACCTTCTTAAAAGTCTATTCATCCATCTCCGTTGGAAAGCTTGCAAGCTACATGGAAGTGGATGAAGCCAAGTTGAGGTACTTAATGAGGATAGTCTAGTAGTTATGTTGCCTAAAATTCTTCTTTTGGATTCTTTGCTAATGTTTTGTCATTCTGTCTTGTAGGACTATCTTGTTGACATACAAGCACAAGACACATTCCGTTGATACTGAGGGAAAAGTTATTTCCAATGCTGATGTGGACTTCTATATTGACGATGTATGTTTTCTTCTATTACCTTCTATTTTTGTTAGTGGAAAACTGATCTAAGGCCAATTCAAAGTTCCAAGGGCATCTTTGTGAGTTGACCTTTTGTAAGAAACTAGAACTCCTTCAGCACTTGGTTCATGGGACTTTCTTCGAGGTGATTATAAACCTGCCTCAAAAGATCTAAAACAATCTTAGCTCAAGCAAACATGTAATTTCTGTAATTAGTTTGACCTAACTATGTAATTTAGTGCCCCGAAAGGCAAAGCATCAAGAGTGGGTGCTTGTCATTGGAAATGGGTTCAGTTGTTCTGAATCTTCTGATATGCCCTTCTCTTACACTTGGTGACCTGCCTTCAATGATGATTTATTTACTGGGAAATTGTTAGCCTTATCAAGTGTAAATTGGTCTAGAGTTAATCTAATAAGCTTAACATGCAAGAACTTTAAAGTTATATGGTTCAATCACTGTTTTGGAAAATGGTAATTGATGACACATACGTTTTATTCATTTAATAGTTCTAATCTACTGCAGGACTTGATTTCTGTCGTCGAATCAAAACCAGCAAAACGATACGGTGATTACTTCTTGCGGCAGATCGTGAAGGTATTCAGAACTCATTGTTTTCCCATCTTATTTAGCAACATTAGGGAAATGCTTAGTTAATCTCTTTTTTTTAATATCTTGAACTTTTTTCATCGCAGCTTGAAGGTGTGATCAACGATATGGACAGGGTAAAGCTTGATTGATTCATCCATCACTTTTTCAGTTTACCTTCCTCTCCTGCAATTTTCGCTCGTTTAGATTTTTCGACAATGATGTCCTGAGATGTTTTTTCTTCATCTTTCGAATTACTTATATGTCTCATGTTCCTGCTCCTTTGAATTGGCGGATGTGGTTTTTAACTCTTCAAATTATCGAAAATGTAATTTTCACCTGTTGAATTTTTGCAAGTATTTTTTTCCTTGAATCCAAACAATAATTGGGTGTGTGGTATATTGTTCAAAACACGTGTCACGTGATGAATGAGACATTAACAGTGTAAGTATAGAGAGTTGGGGTCGCTTTGAATATACTGTGGATTATTTACCTGTGTTACTTATTTTATGAAACTCGTCAAAAGAACCAATTCTTACTCTATTTTCGCCCTCATCTCGTGTTGCTTTTCGCTTATATTCCTTTGTATAACGCCTTATGTAGTTATTCTTTCATGTATGAACTTGGATTCACTTCACATTGTTTGCAATGGTAGGTTTTTGTTTGTTTTTTAAACAAACAATATTATTCACAATAAATAGATGGTGAGTGGGCTCAGCCTCAGCAACGGTTAATTTTGGAGTCGTACTCATCTTCGAAGGTTTAGGCATGAATTATACATCTGTTTTGAGGTTGGAGGGATAAACCCAATCATCGTGCACTAAATGCGATTAGGTCCCCACATGTGGTCACCCGCACTAATTTGACTTGAGGGGAACGCAACAATTTACGACAGCACCAATTACGTTGATTTCCCTGTCGTTTTTTCATTCTTCTATGTCAATTCTCCGTTGTCTTTTTCTTGGTACCATTTTTCATTCGACAAGTATAAAACTTTTTGCCCCACTTATTTGTTGTTTGTCCTTCTAATTGATTTGATATTGTATCTTCAGCAACGGATTTATAACTCAATTAGTTTTTTTTTCTTTTTTTTGTTTGTTTGTTTTTGTGAAATGATAGATTTGTTAGATTAGGAAGCTAACGAAGTTTGAATCCCGTGTTGTGGTGTAAGGGCAACACTCATCTCTACCATTGTGATAGAGAGCTACTATTAACATTTGCAACTGCTTTTTTCTGTGCGGCTCCACTCTTATCCTATATCATTTGTTTCGAAAAGAGAATAATGTATAGAGCAATAATCTTCTACTTCATAAAATGTATGATTGTATTTTTAGAGTGTCAATAATAGCTCAAAAAAAAAAAATTCGTTTCATATTGAACATCTATTGTTTCACCAAGCAAATAGAATTTGAAAAAGAGTCAAATTTGGTGTTGTTGTATGTGCAATTGCATGGTGTGGTTTTCAAAATTTGTAGTCGTTGAGAGAGAATTTATGGATCAATAAAAAAATATAAAACAATTTAGTCAGCTTTTGAAAATCATCTAGTTTAAAATGGATAAAGAGAACCGGAGGTTTTTTAAAGATATTTTTTATCGATTTTTTGTCACTTCATATTTTTGATATAATATTGATACGATGATTGATTAATAACTATGAAAGAATAGAAAGTTTATAAAAAATCTCATTTGTAAGAAAGTGTTCTTAACATTTCACATGAATAAAATTAATATTGATTATTTTTTTGAACCGAAGTACCAAAGTGGCCAAAATAGAAGAATTAACCCGTCAAGATTTAGTCAAATTTTATATTGTGTACTTAATTTACTTTTAATTAAACAATTATAAGTCCTTAGGACAGATTTGGTGGACATTTTATGGACACGAAGGCTGCGTCTTTAGTGTTTCCTCGTAATTGGTTGAATGTTAGGTGTGCGGTTTCAACTTGGACATGGATGAGTGTGCTGTTCATCTAACATTCAACTTGGATATGTTTTTATTCTAAAAATTGACTTAATTAACAACTGGTATTGATAGAAGTGCGTGATAACTATTTTGAATAACTAATAATAATTTTTTTTTTTTTTGTAATTCTACTTGCGGGTCAATCATTTCATCGAAGACTTACATACAAGAGGGACCTGTGGTATTTCAACCAATTAGACACTGTCATGTTTTATTGAGATAAACTCAAACATACTGTGAGTCGGATTTTGTTTTTATTGTTGGAGAATAGAGCCTTACATAGAAATACAACAAAATAATTGGGAATTCCACACCTAATGTCACCAATGTCTTCTGTGATACCAGTGATGTAGGTGGTGGATCATGTTGATCTTAAAATGTTTGACACCTACGATGAAATCACAAATCAATCACGCACTGTCACGTTAAAATGTCAACTAAATTGAGGACCACCACAATTTGTAAGTTTCTCTCCATTTTATGACATGTGAGTTGGGAATATTGCCCAACCCTTCCCACATGCACATCCTCCAGACAGTCACCAAACCCCATCCCAGCAACTCTCCTTCAAGGGCTTCAACCCCCATGGCTTTTGCTCAAGAAGAATGAAAGGTTGAATATTATATAATTGTTGTTTGTCCTGAGATATATATGTAATTGCTAAGTAGCTAGAAGTAAATGTGGGTCTGGTAAATAGTACCGCTGACTGAGAGAAAAATGGTAGGCAGTGCAAGGCTTTGCTTGCACAACTCCATGAGAGCTTTGAATTTATTTGTCAACGTTTGTGGAGTTGGAGTCATCATCTACTCCCTTTGGCTCATCAAGAAATGGCAAGTTGGAGTCTCTGAGCTCCCTCCCGTCTCGGTTGTCCCAAAGCCATGGTAAAAAAGTTCATATTTCTGCTCTTTATCTTTCTATGGTACTGCGTTTATCCTCGCATCCGAGGTTCTCTGTTCAAATCTCTCGTTCTTGAATATCGCTTGTATCGAAGAAAACGAAAAGCGTTTTTGTTATATCGTGTGATGGACTGATAGGCAGAGGCAATCTGCGGTTTTTTCTTTAATTTTGTTATATTTTTCTTTTGTTAGAAAATCATCGGTTGCAATTTTGTTTGACAGGTTTATCTATACATGTTTAGGTATAGGAATTGCTGTCTGCCTGAGCACCCTTTGCGGTCATATGGTTGCCAATTCCATCAGCAGTTTTACTCTCTTCATTGTATCCTTTCTGGTGATTACAACTTTTCTATTAATTTTCGGCTTCAAATCTTTGTTATAATGTCCAAAAAAAGCTTGGCCGGTGATTTTCGCACTCATTTTAACCTCCTGCGCTCCTCCCTTCGAGTGCAAAATGAGTGTCAGAATCGCAATCCAAAAGTTTCCGTCCTTTTTTCTTGAACTTTTTACCAGGTTTAGCAATACCAATAATTTTTTTAGAAGCCTATGCTCTTTGCAATTTGAATCTAGTTTATGAATGTTTACACAAATTTCATCGATCCGGTTTGTCCTTAACCAGTTCTAATTAGTACATAATCTCCATCTTCTGTCTTCTTTGCCTCGAAGTTGGAGTGATTATCAACATTTTCTATAGGATGAACTGGGAAGTGGTATGCCTTCCTGCACTTGTGATTTTTATGTGGTGCATTCAGTCATTAACTTAAAATCACTTTTTAAAGAAGCTGCTTTTTTGACAGCAATTTGCAGAGTACATTGATGAGGATCACACCGTGTTCAAAAATTTCTTGACGTTTCATCTAAACGTGTGCCGCCTCATTGTAATTATCATCTTGATACCACAGGTACCAAAAAAAAAAAAAAAAAAAAAAAACCCTCTCTTTTTACTCAACTTCGAAAATTGTCTGAATCGTTATATCAGCATAACTCTATTGACCTAACGGTTTAGACAATGTTGGTAGGACAAAATTTCCCATGACTCTTAGCTAACGCAAGTTCATTTTGCAGATCAAAGCTATTGTGCTAGCGATCATTCTTTGGGCCATTGGTTCCGAGCCGAGGGCGGATCAATGCAACTATTCTGATGTCACAAACTTCAGATATTCGTTTCTGGCAGCGCCTACACAATCTTTACTAGATATATGGCGACATGGATTCCGAAACTATGAAGTTTCGTCAAGAGAATTTGAAAACCCGCCACGCCCGAGTTTTGTTTCAAATGTACAGAGATTTTTCAGAATGCATTTTCACAGAAGAGTCACTCTTAGTTAGGGAAGAAGTATATAAGTTTTGGGTTTAGGGTTCCCCTGCATTTTTGTTATTTTGGTGAAAGGGGAAGTTTGGGAGAGGTTGAAAAGTAGCATAGGAGATAGAATGAAATGGATTAATTTTACAGAAACTAGTAATTCTCTCCAAAATTAATTACTTGAAAAGCATTTGTTTACATCGTTCATTTGTTTACTTTCTGTTGATGTCTCTGTCGTGTTGAGAGAGGAACTGTGTTTTAGGGTTTGATTTGAAAAGATAAGAATTGTCTGCCCTCCTATTTTTCGTGCCATTTCTGTTTTGTGTGGTCAAGCCACGTCAATATTATATATATATATATATATATATATATATTATAAAGATAATAAGACAAAAATGAATAGTAATATAAAATGTTGACGTTACTTAACCGTGACTACACAAACAGGAAGCCACGGAAAGTGAGAGAGCAGACAATCCTTGTCCGATTTGAAATCCAAGGGTCTGAACAAATTGGGTGAAGTAGCATATTTATTTTCACGTGTTGGTATGTATGCCGCATCTTCTAAAAAAGCATTTTTTAGCCAAAATGCTCTTTAAGATTTGCGTAACTCTTTACTTTGATTCCTGAGATTTGAAATCAATAGAAGTGGTTTATGAGTTTGTCTACTATCAATCATTTTGGTTCTTCCTAGAAAAATTTCCATTAAATAAAGATAAAATAACAAAAATACTCTCAATTTTTATCAAATCTTTTTGGCCTATTGTCTATTAGATTGAGGTTATTTTTGTTATTTGGTCTTTATTTAATATAATTTTTCAAGTAAGGAGCAAAATGATTGATGGTGGACAAACTTAGGGATTACATATATTGATTTCAAATATCAGGAACCAAAGTGATGAGTTACACAAATCTCAAGAACTATTTGGTTAAAAAGCCTCTGAAAAATATTATTGTTAAGGCTGTGAACGAAGGACCCGGCTTCTCTGCCCTCTCAGTTCTCATACACTCTCATCCTCTCCTATTTTGTACGATCACGGTTAAACCACGCCAACATTTTATATTAATTTTTTATAAAGATAATAAAATATATATATATATATATAATATTAATGTGATTTAATCATGACCGCATAAATAAAAAAAAGATAAGAATGTATGAAAACTAAGAACGCAGAGAAGCCAGGTCCGTGAACGAATGGGTTGACGCCTCTCATATAGTGCACCAGTGGACCTATAGCGCAATTGTCTCTAGCTTGGGACCCGCCTCCTGCAAGGAAGGCGAAGCTTAATGTGGATTGCTCTCGGCTCAGCACAGCTGGGAATATAGGTGTTGGGGGAGTATTACGAGATAACAGTGGTGATTGGCTTGGGTCTTCGATCAGCTTGGGCAAAGGGCAATTGGTTGAAGCTGAAATTTGGGGGCTTTATTTTAGTCTATAACAGTAAACAAAAGTATTTCAACTCTTTGTGTGGAGATGGACTCAGCTATAGTGGTTAATTTAATTAAAACTATAACTAATACTAGTTTTTATCTTCTTACCAACATTATTGATCAACACAAACAATTTACGGTATGGATGGTGGATTGCTAGTTGGTTCTTGTCTATTGGGAGAAGAACATTGTGGTGAATGGCTTTGCCAATTGGAGTTATAATATGAATCTTGGGTATCATCATTTTGAGAATCCACTTGAATGAATTGAACTCATTTATTTGATAACATGGTCGGAGTCTCTACAATTCGAACTGTTTGTAAGAATTTGTTGAGTTAGTTTTGGGTTGTTCTACCCCCTTATGTTACAATTGTTTTTTAGTACAAGCAATATTCTATACTAAAGTTACATTATGGAAAAGGGAGAGGGTTTTAACCTCAAACGCAGTGGGTTAAAGAAAAATATCCTAACCACCATAATAATCCACTACTTGTATTGAAAAAGAAATTTAAACATATCAAAATGACGTGCATGAGTAGACACATTTAATTACTTGAATACAAGTCGTTTGTATCAATATCTTTGTATTAATTCCAAATTCCAAAAGCTTCCTAGTCAGTCCTTGCACAAGTGAAATATGAAGACTGCATGAGCAAGCAGTCACTCAAAGCAACCATGAAACCTTCGGGGATTTGCAAATCAAAATGCCCAAGACCAAGGTCGTCTCCAATCCAAAACTCAAATTCCTGGACTCAAATCAAATGTTTGGGTCAAAAGATTGTAGCGGGTAAGAACCCATTAACTTTTTTGCCTCCAAATCCAAATGTTTGTGTGTTGTCATAAGAATTTTTTGTATAAATTTTGCTCACTTTCCTCGCATACAACATTAGTGACAATCAAGAGAGATCACAAATACAGCGAGTTAAAGACAAGATAAGTAGATTTTCAACACTGTGAAAATTTTTAAATTTTCAATCACGCTGCCACTTAACATTATATTCTTCTTTACTTATAATAATAAATGAGAAGTCGTAAATTCCAACCTAAATGATGAGTTTAGAGTTTCATACTCATTTATTGTGCCACCTTGGTATAGATATTATGGCCATTGAGAAAATCACAACCAAAATGAAGGCCACCTTCAAGTCTGCTGTCGTTTCCCTATCATGGGAGGCCACTATCTGATTCTGATAAAGCGCATTGTCGGTTATCTAAACTTGCCAATGCCGTTTAGTTCAGGTGTTGGTGAGTCCCCGAAATAACAAAAACCTTCACCGTAGGAACCCAACAAACACTTGTCCGAAACTCATAAGCTCAGCTCCACCACAACCAGCCTGCTCCACCACTCTCTAAGCGGCATTCATGGAGTCCCAAGCCGGCGGTTCCGTATTCTCCCACGTCCCTCAGGTCCCTGAAGTCCCACTTTACGCGGTAAAATAAATTGATTACCACATTTTTGCTTTAAACTTCGATTCTTTTGTGTTTAGTTTATATGAAAACATGAATTCGCGGGTTAGGCCAGTTGATCAAGACAGCATGGCCGCCTTCTTCACCTGCCATCCTCTTAAGTTAGAGTAGTTTAAAATAGAATATCGCCTTGTCAAGAAGTAGAGAGTTTTAAAGAATCTTTTGTTTCTTTTTGTTTTGAGAAAAACAGATGCAGGCTGCTTATGGGAAAGACTCAAGTCCTCAGAAGCTGAATTTGGGCATTGGTGTTTACAGAACTGAGGTGTGTTTTCGTATTTTTCACTTCAAAATTCTTGCGATTTTCAATTTTTTCGGCGCAATTTTACCACTTCAAACAATCGATTACTGTTTGTGAAAATACTTGTGATCCATTTAATTGTGATTAGTGACTAACTAATCTTAGCTTAACAGAACTTACAATCACAACTAACTCTTAGCTCGTTGAATTTCTTGCTGACTGGACCCATCAGGCTTACTCGGATTATATTGTGAAACAATGTCCTTGGGGACCTTGACAAAGTTATTAACAGTTAATACATCCTTGTTCTTACTTAATGTTTATGCAACAACAGGATGGGAGACCTGTCCTTTTAGATGTGGTTAGTCGAGCGGAGCGGTTACTAGTCAATGACTTGTAAGTTGTAAGGTGTCTCGTTGTTCTTGCAACTGTAATTTGCTTCGAGTAGCGATTATACTCCGGTTTGGATGATTTTCAGGTCCAGTTTTAAGGAGTATCTTCCTATCACTGGAATGCCAGATTTCAACAGATTGAGCGCTGCACTCGTTTTGGGTGCTGACAGGTATTGGAGTCCCGGCCTAATCCACATTATACCATGTTAACGAACTTTGCACCATATGGATACAATACGGGCTTTTTTTTGCTGATTGCATGCGCATTTCAATTTGTTTGGAATCAGCCCTGCTATAAAGGAGAATAGAGTGACTACTGCCCAGTGCTTGTCTGGTAGCGGTTCAATAAGGATTGGAGCCGATTTTTTAGCAAAGCATTACGGTCAAGTAAAGCACTTATCCTTTTGTCTTTAGCATTTTCGTGTGCTAATGGATTCGTGTGACATGGACTGATTATGTACCTTTCTCAGCATCATATAGTGTACATGTCCCAGCAAACATATGGAAACCACCCAAATTTTTTCTCCGCGGCAGGGATAGCTATTGAGACTTACCGTTACTATGACCCAGGAACGCGTGGACTGGATTTTCAAGGTAATTTTCTGAGTATAAATGCTACCTTCGCATTCCTACCTTATACCGTAGATTGTGTATTCGGTAGATTCATCTATTATTTCTGTCAGAAGATCAATAAGAGCTGTTGTGAAAATATTTGATTAAAATCTATAATTTGTTTGCGCCTAATATTCTATCCACAGTTTTCCAACCGTTACAATGCTTGAATGTTCTTTCATTTTTCAATTTTGGTGAATGACAGGCATGCTGGAAGATCTTCGTTCTTCCCCAACAGGAGCTATCGTGCTTCTCCAAGCATGTGCGCAAAACCCCACTGGTGTTGATCCAACTATGTCACAGTGGGAGCAGATAAGACAGTTGATCAGATCAAAAGGGTTGTTACCGTTTTTTGACTGTGCTTATCAGGTAAGGTACTGTTACATTAAAGGTCGAGAACACCTTGCATTTTTCAGTTTGCTAGGATCCCCCAAGCGTTGAAGCCTGCGGGTTCTTGCACCTGAGAAATAGGTGCAAGTTTCTTTATATACCTTCATCTAGGGTCTCTATGTAGGGTTTTGTCAGTGGAAATCTGGAAGAGGATGCGCAATCGATTCGCCTTTTTGTTGCTGATGGTGGTGAATGCCTTATAGCCCAGTCATATTCAAAGAATATGGGACTTTACGGAGAACGTGTTGGGGCACTCAGCATTGTAAGACGCCAATTTTTCCTACACTGAAAGCCCAAAAACTCAACATAAAAAGAACCCATTGATGCTTGCTTGTATAGACATCTGAAAAATCTTGTTTTTATAGTAGTTCATGTATTTATACTCACTCTTTCTTCTATTTTCTGCACATATCGGCTTCAACGGATTTTCCTGAAACTAGAAATCATAAAGCTTTTAGTTTGATAGGTTTGCAAGACAGCAGAAGTGGCTAGCAACGTCGAAAGCCAGCTGAAACTCGTGATCAGGCCCATGTATTCTAACCCACCCATTCATGGGGCGGCCATAGTGGCTGCTATCCTAAAGGACAGGTATTTGATTATACGAATGTGTCTGCCTTCGTGCAGTTTAACTGAGAGCACTGGAATCAGGAACATGTGTCTGCCTCTGTTTGCAGGGATATGTACAATGAATGGAGTATTGAAGTGAAGGCAATGGCTGACCGCCTTATGAGCATGCGCCAACACCTATTCAATGCGCTGCGTGACAAAGGCACTGCAATCTCTCTCTCTGTGGAATGTATTTTACTAGCAGAAGGATTAACATGACTAAAAGCGTGATTAGTCGCCTATAGATACCCTTTTGCCTCCGTTGGTTCGAGTCATATTTTCAAGCTCTCGGTTATGATTTGGCAGGTACTCCCGGTGACTGGAGTCACATAATCAGGCAAGTGGGGATGTTTACTTTCTCAGGATTGAGCCCTGAACAAGTTGCCTTCATCACAAAAGAGTACCACATCTACTTGTCATCTGATGGGTAACACCCCACACACTACAAACTTAGCTTTTTCCCCCAATGCATGTGCATTTCCGCATACGTAGTTACATTTTTTGTTTCAGGTATGGATTACGCAGACAAGAAATGTACTCTCTTATGCAATCCAGTTTAAATATGCAATGCTAGGGTCCGGAGCATGATTTGTCAGTGCACGTCAAGTCTTCCACCGGAATTTTCATAGATCGAACACATAATTTTACTTTGGGGCACAGTTTTACGGCATGACGATACAATATAATTTACTCACTCTTGTTGTTACCGTGCAGGAGGATTAACATGGCAGGTCTTGGTCCTAGGACAGTTCCTTATCTTGCAGATGCAATACATGCAGCTGTAACCACTGCTGTCTAAGCCAATGTTGAATTGCATAAGAGGGCCAAATTGAAATTCCTTTGTAATCCAAGGGCCACACTAGAAATGAATTATTTTCCATTGGTATTAAAAATAGAAATTGTGAAGGAATGAATAATTGTTAATGACATTTATGTCCGTCCACTAATTGGCGTTGAGCCAATGATTTCTCAATTGGTTAGGCACATTATTGTAGGCCACGATCTGATAACGCATTGTCGTTTCATAAAAACTTGGCAATGCCATTAGTTCACTCTCGTTAAATCCTAAAACTCGTAAGGTTTTTACTAAGGTTTTTACTGTAAGGTTTTTACTGTTCCTCTAAGGTTTTTACTGTTCATCTTCTTCTTCTGCCTCAACTGTGCGATATACCCTCGCGACAAACTGTTTGCTCCATGTTTGCTTCTAGTTCTCAACCTAACAGTTACATATATCTTTGATTTCTTGTTTGGTGTAGATCTTGATTACTAACTCAGTGTTTATTTATGTTAATTTTACTGCAATCCAAGATGGTGCGGTACAATCGCCCATCTTGAACTGCAAATTTAATCTTACTGCAATCCATGATGGTGCGGTATCATCGCCTATCTTGGACTGCAGATCTAATTTTACTGCAAATTTTAGGTGGAGCGGTATTAGCGCTCATCATACCCTATATATTTAAATTTGCGTGCTACTTAATTTCATTGCAATTTTAAGTGGTGCGGTATAATCGTCCACCCTACTTTGCATATTTAAATTTTTCCTGCTACTTGAGTGGTGTGGAATAATCGCCCATTCTATGTTACATTATTTCAATGAGAATGGTGCGGTACAAATGCCCTCCTCATTCACCCTGAAAATCTCGAGCCAGAAGTTTCGAGTGCTTATCATTTTGGCCTGAAGATCAAAATAAAAAATTTGTAAGAACCAAAAGTTCTAACACTATATTCCTCTAGGAATACATATTATTGCAAGTTCTTACACATCTCAATTTTCCTTCAGAAAAGAAAATGGTGAACTTGGCAAAGCTTGATTATGCTGCCCTGGACATTACTGGGAAAAATTACCATACCTGGGTATTGGATACCAAGATCCATCTGGAAGCAGGGAATTTTGGAGATACCATTAGGGAAGAGAACAACTCATCCTCTCAAGATTTGGCCAAGGCCATGATCTTTATTCGTCACCATCTTGATGAGGGACTAAAGAGTGAGTACTTAACGACTAAGGATCCGTTAACTCTCTGGAAGACATTGAGAGACAGATACAATCACCAGATAACGGTGATTCTTTCAAGGGCTCGCTATGAGTGGACTCACCTAAGGATCCAGGATTTCAAGTCAGTGGCAAAGTATAATTCTGCGTTGTTCAGAATTACCTATCAGATGAAGCTCTATGGGGATATTTTTACTGAGGAAGATTTGCTGGAAAAGACTTTCAGCATATTTCATACCTCTAACGTGCTCCTGCAACAACAGTATAGAACGCGAGGCTTCATTGAATACAAGCAGCTGATCTATGTGCTCCTGGTTGTTGGACAAAACAATGAGCTCCTGATAAAAAATCATCATTCCCGACCTATTGGATCTGCACCATTCCCTGAAGTGAATGTTGCTTCTCTCGAATTGAACGCAACATCCTCTAGTGGTGATAATCATAAACGAGGACATAGCCACAAGCGATGTCAGTGGAATAGGAAAGGCAAGAACCATGGTGGTCAATTTCACAACCAGGTTCCAAGGCATAATTCAGGCCCGAGCTTTAAAAATGGAAATCGCCACAGAGGCAAAGCTCGTATGAACAATGCTCTTAGAAACTCTAATGGAGCATGCCATAGGTGTGGTGGCGATGGGCACTAGGCGTGCACTTGTAGTACCCCAAAACATCAGGTGGATCTATATCAAGCCTCCCTCAAGGAGAAGGGTGTCGAGACCAGTTTTCTCAACCAGGCTAAACCAATAGATATACCTAATCCAATGTGTGACTTATCAGGGCAGTTGAACACAACTCACCTAGAGGTCTCGGACTTTATGGTGGAAAGGGGAAATGAAGTATACTAGTCCAATTAAATCATTGATGTTTGATGTACTTTTATTATGTTGAACTTGTAGTTTAAAAACTAGCATTTCAGATTCAATAAAAGTGGCATTTAAATTTCCTATTATAACTTGTCTTTAACTGTGATTCTGTCACTCCCCGATCTCGACACGTCCAAGATCGACACGTAACGTCACCAAATACTCGTATATCTCACATACCCCGTCTCCGGGATATGGCAAATCACAATTTGAGAATCAAATTGCAAAGTAATTTTTCGTTTACTTTATGGCTGCATCTAACCTCCTCGTTAGACTGCCTACGTACCTTCAATAGGGATTAAGCCATTCGTAGTTCCTTACTTCACTATACTTGAACATTCATCACATAAGTCATTATGTCCCAACAAAATATCACAATGCATATCATGCAATCTTTCAAAGAACAAACGATGAAGCACAATCATATTCTCTCGCCATATTTATCAACAAGTCAGTCATAACAATAACAATGATATCCAATATAATAATCCCACAAGACGAATAACATTTCCACTTCATCCATTACATAAATCATCACATTCCCACATAAAATCACATTTCATAGCGTGTAACATATTAAAGAATTAACAAAGCACAATATTATTCTCTAGAAATATTAATCAACTAAAACAATCATAATAATAACACTCATATCCAACGTCATTCCACAATCCTGTCAATTAATCAATTTGTGAATCAAGATGCACAATCTTAGCATTTAATTACATTAATCATGCAATGCAATAACAAAACATTTCACGAATTTAACCAAGAAAATCTATATAATTCCCCGCTTGGATTATGAGTAATAAACATGGTAATTCTAATTTATTATCACAATATCTATTGTGGGTAATTCCAATCCACTTGAATTTAGGATTCTAAGATCATCTTACGGAAATGAACAAGAGCAAGGATTCCGGACAACTCAACGGAATCCAACAACATCGGGTTCCAGACCACTCAACGGAACCAAAATATCAAGCGTTTTCTCGTAATCTACCCAGACTTGTCATATGTAAAGTCAATCCCTACATTATGGGATTGGTACACTAACAAATCAGGCACTCAAATAAGCCGCGAGGCTTGGGTGAGTGACAATAATATAAACATGTGATACAATAATAAAACCAGCCATCAATCACAATTTATAAACCTAGAATATAAATCATTCATAAGAAATCAATACCAAACTTTTGAAAACTCTGAGGGAGTTACCCAGACATCCAACAGTTTGCCTGAAACAATCACAACATCTCACAACCATATTCTCATACACACAATGAAAAGTAGGGTTAGAGCGATACAGTTCAGCCGAAACCTACATCTTTGAAGCTATCTCAATCCAAACTCAATGAAACCCAAGGTGGATATGATCCCGGACCATCACTCAACGAAATCGCGGAGTAAGAGGGATTCTGAACCATCACTCAACCGAACCCAAACCAAGATACGATTCCGGACCATCACTCAACGGAATCGTGGAGTACAATGCATAACCACCAATCAATGAAACAACACATGAATTAAGTTACTCAAGTTATAAAGGCTTAACGAAACAAGAAATGAAATAATGAAATGAGGGATAAAACACATTTCGAAGCAACAAACCCCATGACAATGGGTTAACGGTCCACCACTAGCCCTCCCCTTTCATCAAATCAAGCCAATCATACAAAACAAACCATATTTTCAATATGCACGTCAAATCCCACTTCATAAAACTACCTCGATGACTAAATATAAAAATTAACAATTTATAGGAAACATAATTATAAAACCATTTCATATTCACATATATTAAAGTCACTCACATTTCATCATATCATACCATCTATGCAAATCAACCACCTTTCAAATATACACGTCAAATCACATATCACAATCATCATCAGCACACAAGCCAAATCATGTTTAATAAACATAGGTCTATGGCTAAATATATATATATATATATATATATAATCACATTTCAATAGAAATCACATTATAAAACTAAGTCATATTCATAGATGATACCAATATAAGAAATCAAGGTAATAACCATATCACATATGTTCAAGTCACTCTCTAACCAATGTAGGCTCACTAGACTTCACTTAAGTCTCCCATAGTACTAATTTTATTATTTAGAACGTATCAAGACATGTTGACCGCAATTCAACTCTCAGTCAACGATAGGGTCCATCACTCTACGTAATTCAATCTTGAAGATCCACACATCGGATTTATGATCCATAACTTCCCAAAGTCCACATTATGCTTCTCGAATAACATACTAAAATTTCATTATGATCCAACGGTCGGATTGTCGTCAATCACACAAATAAGTGGCGGTCCAATTTGATCACCACACCAAACAATTGAATTTTGGGAAACCGAGCTAGACATAGGTTCATAGGGTTACTAAAAGGTATTTGGAACCTAGACAACACTCGTGAACAATCCCATGCACCGCCACACGCGGTGGTAGTCAAGATGGATGGTTTAGAAACCCTAGATTTTCAACATTAACTAGATAAGCTCAAATTCACGTGGTAGCTAGAGCTCAACAAGGGAAACACTTTTCACAACTAGGCCAACGATAAATTCTAACCGAAAACCGTCCAAATTCACCAGAGAAAACCGAATTTCTAGGGTTCTAAACACCCAACTCTAAAATGAATATGAAAGCACAAACTAAGCATACCAACTTGAAGATTATGAAGAATAGATGAAGTTTCATACCTCACTTGAAGGAAAGGGTTGCCGGAATCACTGGAAAAATGATAAAACTGCCGGAAAACTGGTGGGCTTTGTGGCTTCAAACTGCAAAGATAGAAAAGAAATTGGGAAATCGAACACCACGGAGATGTAAGGTTTGTCAAGAGCTTTCCATGGACACCAAGATCACCCAAAACGGAGCTTGGATGAAGAAGATACAAGCGGGTCAAATTTATGGGTTAACAGGTCCAAGTCTCCCCTAAAACGGGTTAGTAGCAGCTCCCCTACCCATCTTTCAGAAACCTCCCCCTTTTCTGGAGGTTGCACTCCCATTTATAGCATTTTGGTAAAATTACCAAAATGCCACCAACTTCAAACGACTCTAACTTCTCCGTTCTAACTCGGAAATAAGATATGTTTACGCTTACGCGCTCATGGAATCGAACTCTACCTAACCAATTCAAGAGTTAACTGAAAAGGTCGAGAAAATTAGAAATGACTAAAGTACCCCTCACTTTGTTTTTCTCAAATTTGGAGAATTAGCGAACTAATTCCAATCAAAACTTCGAAATACGTTAAGAATAAAATAAAATAATAATTTTGGGGACGAGATATCACAGATTCCCTTACTCAGAGAGCATGGATAAAAACTATGGTCACTCTCAAAACATGAGAAATAGCGGAGATATTTATCTTGCAGACAGCGCAACCACGCATACAATACTTCAAGATCGAAAGTATTTCTCAAGGTTGATACTTACAAAAGTAAGGGTAACAACAATATCAGGACAATCAAATGTGATTGAAGGCTCAAGGAAAGCCCAGATTATGTTACCAAATGGAACAATATTGTCCATACAGAAAGCATTGTACGCTACTCAATCTACTCGAAATTTGTTGAGTTTTAAAAACATACATTTAAATGGATACCACATTGAAACGAAAAGTGCAGAAAGTGTGGAGTATTTATGCATTACCTCCAATGATACCCAGAAGCGTATATTGGAGACGTTGCGTGGTTTGACGAGTGGATTATATTATACATACATAAAGACAGTTGAATCACATACTGTCATGAACCAGAAGTTCATTGATTCAAAAGTTTACATGCTTTGACATGATCGTCTGGGTTACCCAGGATCTACCATGATGTGTAGAATCATTACCAACTCTAATGGACATCCATTATTGAGCAGACACATTGCTATCTCAAATGATAACCCTTGCAAGGCTTGTTCTCAAGGGAAGTTGGTAATTAGACCATCACAATTAAAGGTTGATGCTGAATCCCCATCATTTTTGCAAAGAATTCAAGGGGATATTTGTGGGCCTATTCAACCATCCTGTAGACCATTTCGATATTTTATGGTTTTGGTTGATGCATCTACCCGATGGTCACATGTTTGTCTCTTGTCTACTCGAAATGTAGCTTTTGCGAGACTTCTTGCTCAGATAATTAAGTTGTGAGCACAGTTCCCAGATTACCCCATTAAGTCAATCCGACTTGATAATGCTAGTGAATTTACATCTCAAACCTTTGATGATTACTGCATGGCATTGGGAATCGATGTTGAACATCCCGTTTCTCATGTCCATACTCAGAATGGTTTAGCAGAAGCATTGATCAAGCGATTTTAGTTAATAGCCCGCACTCTGCTTATGAAAACAAAATTGCCAGTTTCTGCATGGGGACATGCCATCTTACATGCTGCATCATTGGTTCGATTGAGACCTATAACCAACCACCAATACTCCTCAGTACAACTCGTGTTTGGACATCAGCCAAACATTTCACATTTACGAGTTTTTGGTTGTGTTGTTTATGTACCTATTGCACCACACAACGCATTAAAATGAGACCCTAGTGCCGATTGGGAATTTATGTGGGTTTTGATTCACCATCTATCATTGGATATTTGGAACCCCTGACAAGTGATATGTTTACAACTGTTTTGCTGATTGTCACTTTGATGAGACAGTCTTCCCGTCGTTAGAGGGAGAAAAGACAGTTCCAGAAGAACGACAAGAGCTGATATAGGTTGTACCCACCTTGTCTCATTTTGATCCTCGAAGCATTCAATGTGAAAATAAAGTGAAAATGATTGTTCATCTTCAAAGTATTGTCAATCAAATGCCAGATGCATTTATTGATGCTATGAAAATGACAAAATCATATATACCAGCTGCAAACGCACCTGCAAGAATTCATGTCCCTGTTAGACAAAATAAAGTGGCAGTGAATGATTCATCTGGTGCACTCCTGAATCTTGGTAGACCCCCAGGTTCAAAAGATTCAGCCCCTCGAAAGAGAAAGGCAAGGGCACAATTGAATCCAAATGAAATCATTCAAGAAGGAAAAATGAATGACACATCCACAATTCATGATTCTGTACTTTCAGAAAAAGAAAATGTCTTTGATGAGACATATGTACCTGAAGAAATAGAGGTATATGAAAACAAAGAAATCTCCATAAATTATGCTTGTACTAATGAATTGTGGGATCGGAATGAAATAATCATTGATGATATGTTCACATTCGCAGTAGCAACTAAAATCATATTAAGTGATGATATTGAGTCCGATCTATTGATGAATGTAAACAGAGACAAGATTGGCCTAAGTGGAAAAATGCAATCCAGGCAGAATTAAATTCCTTGGAAATGCGAAATGTTTTTGGACCAGTAGTCCAAACCCCGCCTAGTGTAAACCCCATGGGTTACAAATGGGTATTCACAAGGAAACGCAATGAGAAAAATGAGATTGCAAGATATAAAGCACGAGTCGTTGCACAAGGCTTTTCGCAAAGACCTAGAATTGATTATTAGGAGACATACTCTCCTGTAATGGACGCAATTACGTTCCGTTACTTAATAAGTTTAGTGGTTTCAGAGAAACTTGACATGCGACTTATGGATGTTATCATTGCGTATCTATATGGAGAATTAGATACTAACATATACATGAAGGTCCCAGAAGGACTTAAGTTGTTTGAAACAACTAACAAACCATGAGGTATGCTTTCGATCAAATTAAGGCGATCATTGTATGGGCTGAAACAATCTGGACGAATGTGGTATAATCGTCTCAGTGAGTATTTGATCAAAGAAGGGTATATCAACAATGTCATTTGCCCTTGTGTGTTCATTAAGAAATCCAACTCTGGATTTGCTATAATGGCAGTATATGTTGATGATATGAACCTAGTTGGAACTCCTGAAGAGCTCAATAAAACTGCTAAATATCTAAAAAGCGAATTTGAAATGAAAGACCTTGGGAAAACAAAATATTGTCTTGGCTTGCAGATCGAGCATTATGCTAATGGAATTTTGGTCCACCAATCAGCTTACATTGAAAAAATCCTGAAGCGATTTGGTATGGACAAGGCTTATCCACTCAACACGCCAATGGTCGTTCATTCTTTGGACATAAAGAAAGATCCATTCCGTCCAAAAGAAGATGATGAACTAGTCCTTGGTCCAGAAGTACCATATTTGAGTGCAATAGGTGTTTTATTGTATTTAGCACAATGTACTAAACCAAATATAGCTTTTTCAGTTAACTTGTTAGCAAGGTATAGCTCTGCTCCAACAATTCGTCATTGGAAGGGTATCAAAGATGTATTGCGATACCTTTGTGTGACAACAGACATATGTCTCTTCTACTCAAAGAACTCCATAAATGACCAGGTCCTTGTTGGATATGCAGATACTGGTTTTCTCTCTAATCCGCATAAAGCCCGCTCGCAGACTGGATATGTGTTCAAAAATAGAGATACAGCAATCTCATGGCGCTCAACAAAGCAAACATTAGTAGCTACATCTTCAAATCATTCAGAAATACTTGCTTTACATGAAGCAAGTCGTGAATGTTCTTGGTTAAGATCAATGATCCATCATATTCGGAATTCATGTGGTCTAACTTCAAAGACAGACAATTCAACTGTCATCCATGAAGATAATGCAGCCTGTGTTGCCCAAATGAAGGAATGATTCATCAAGGGCGATAAAACTAAATACATATCTCCAAAGTTTTTCAGTGCACATGAGCTTCAGAAGGCTAAAGTTATTGAAGTCAGATAAATCCGTTCTAATGAAAATCTGGCAGATTTGTTCACCAAATCTCTACCAAAATGCACGTTTCAAAAGTTAGTGCAAAGTATCGGATTACGTCGACTTACCAATTAGCTAAATTTGAAGAATGCGGAATTAGGGGGAGCATCCATGATACATGCTTGTTGTACTCTTTTTCCTTCGACTAGGATTTTTCTCAGTGGGTTTTTCCTATCAAGGTTTTAACGAGGCAACATAAACATATTTAACACTATATCAACAATCCAGGAAAAGTTGTACTCTTTTTCCTTCGCTGTGGTTTTTTCCACTGGGTTTTTCCAAGCAAGATTTTAATGAAGCAACTGATGTTGATATGTGGGCATCCAAGGGAGAGTGTTGAAAACATTGGCATTGTTATGAATGCTAACACACACATTTTCAATGCCCATGCAAAGTGAAATTGAATTTGGAAATGCATAGGAATTGTATTGTCAAGGAAAGTGCTGTAAACTTCAATGTGCAATTAATACATTAGTTTGGATAAATAACATCAAAAACATCAGTATCTTTCAATACACAGCAAAAACATAGAGAAGAGAAAGAAAGGAAGAATAAATAACATCAGTATCTATTTCTCCCACTTTTATTAATCATTCACTTGTGTTACAATTATAATATGATATGTTACACCTACTTCATTTCTATAAATAATAAAGTTTATCTTTCTAACTTTTACATACTTATACCAAAAAGCTCAATTGCCCGATTGCCCGACAGTCAAGACGCTTTACAGTTTACACAGCGCGTTACGAAAAAGGCGTATTTTAAGCTCCTGAACGAATGGAACTGCCTAACATGCGCCCACAGTTCATTTCAGTACGTCAGCCCGCGCCCACAGTTCTTCTACTTCCTTTACTATTAGTGATCGGAGGCAAAACGCTCTGGTGCGACACCTCGCTGCCGAAGAAGATCAATCGTCCTCCGCCATGGATGCTCACAACAACTCCATCTCCGCCTCGCCAACTTCCGCCCACGCCAATTCCGTCTTCGCTCACGTCGTTCGCGCTCCCGAGGATCCAATCCTTGGGGTACTCTCTCTCACTCAAAGCGTTTGATCTTTGCGTAAAACAGTTTACGAGATTTCATATTTTCATGTCATTTGTAGTGCGGGAGCTTTGATTTCGGTTGCGATTAAGCTGAACAGTATTCATATTTGATCGCGCGTGTTTATGTTTAGCTGAAGATCGATCGTATTGATCCCTGACAACTATTTTGAAAATATGAACAGGTGACTGTTGCTTATAACAAGGATCAAAGCCCTCTTAAGCTGAATTTGGGTGTTGGTGCTTATCGAACCGAGGTGAGTCTGTTTTGGACTGAATTTAACATGATTACAAACCTTTAGTACGTCTTGTTAGCGAAATGTATGTTCTCTAATGTATGGGACTCGAGCGTGGCGGCTCACACACACAGCTGATGTTTGTTTCATTGTCAAAATTATGCACGTCTTTGTGACTGCATGATTTTTATTTCAAAGGCAGTGGCACTAGTTTTGTTATCGTCCTTTGCGAATTTTGTTAATTTCTTAACCGCCTTTGTGTTCGTGGAATGACAGGAGGGAAAACCACTTGTTCTGAATGTGGTGAGAAAAGCCGAACAGCTGCTCGTAAATGACATGTAAGCTATATCGTTGTCAGTATATTTATTTTGCTATTAATTTAAGAAGCTAACATTATTGACGTTAAATTGGTTTGTGTCGTTAATCATTGACTTATGGTTTGATTCCTCATTACATCCAGGTCACGCGTTAAGGAATACCTTCCTATCGTTGGACTGGCAGATTTCAATAAGCTGAGCGCTAGGCTGATTCTTGGTGCTGACAGGTATAAAAGACTAATTGATGTCTTATCCTATCCTTTTTGCTTTATCATGTTCTGTTCGGAGGTGGATTTATCAGTTGTTTTACCGCGTTTCAAGCATAGAATTTACTTGCTTGTTACAGCCCTGCTATTCAAGAGAACCAGATTACTACTGTTCAATGTCTGTCAGGAACTGGCTCATTGAGAGTTGGAGGTGAATTTTTGGCAAAGCATTATCATGAAGTAAGTGATCGTCTCTTGTTTCTACTATTGTGTAGATAATAGTTCAGCGAACTTAACCTCATCTATTTTACTGCAGCGCACAATATACATACCCCAGCCGACATGGGGAAACCACACAAAAGTTTTCACTCTGGCAGGGTTGACTGTGAAAAGTTACCGGTATTATGATCCAGCAACTCGTGGTCTCAACTTCCAAGGTTTAGAACTAGAATTGTTCATAGTTTCTTATGATCTCTATCACAGTTGAATTTCTTTCCCCCAACTATTTCATCTTCTGACATTATTTTTTAATTTACTAATAGTTCTTCCCTCGTGGGGTAAATGGCAACAGGCCTTATAAAGTGTCTATTCTTCGTTCTGTTTTAATACTCTTTTCATTTCGTTAACAGGCCTCTTAGAAGACCTCAGTTCTGCCCCAGCTGGAGCAATTGTACTTCTCCATGCATGTGCTCATAACCCCACCGGTGTTGATCCAACTCTTGAGCAGTGGGAGCAGATCAGACAGCTCGTGAGATCAAGAGAACTATTACCTTTCTTCGACAGTGCTTATCAGGTAGACCGCGTGTAGAGTTCCAATTTCTCTACACTCTAGTTTCTTCTTTCTGTTTAACATCATGCTATTCCAACTTCTCATGGTGAACTGTTTTCTTGTATTTGTAGGGTTTTGCTAGTGGAAGTTTGGATGGAGATGCACAGTCTGTTCGTAGGTTTGCTGCTGATGGTGGAGAGTGCCTTATTGCTCAAAGTTATGCAAAAAACATGGGTCTGTATGGCGAACGTGTTGGAGCCCTAAGCATTGTAAGACTCATTCCATAACTTTCAGTTGCAAGTTCCCTTATTTTGATGCATCCCACTAAAATTTAACTCCATACTTGCCATACATCTTAAATTGTTCTTGATTATATTGGTTGTTGAAAATTCTACTTGAACGTAGGTCTGCAAGAATGCTGATGTTGCAAGCAAGGTTGAGAGCCAACTGAAGCTTGTGATCAGGCCCATGTACTCGAACCCACCCATTCATGGTGCATCTATTGTAGCGACTATCCTCAAGGATAGGTACTCTTTGAATCTTGTTCATATACGTGCAAAATGACAATAATTGACTTGATGTATCATCAGCTAGTTATTGAACTCCGACCCGAAAATAGTTTTTCCTTCCCTATTTGATTTCTAGTTACCTTATCACTTAATTCTTCTGTGGTCAGGGATTTGTTCAATGAGTGGACAATTGAGTTGAAGGAAATGGCTGATCGTATCATCAGCATGCGTCATCAACTTTTTGAATCCTTGCGTGCCAAGGGTGAGTATTTCCATATGGATATATGACAGTCTTGGGCTAACTAAAAGTACCAATGTCAAACTCATTTGATCTGCGTAGGACATATAGTTTTTTAATCAACGTGCGGATGGAAAAGTTACAGGGTGAAGAAATACAAACATAACTTTTATGAATTCCCATGGCCGTTAACATAGTTACTTCACCTTGCTTAGTTTTATGTTCCACAGGCACACCTGGTGACTGGAGCCACATCATCAAGCAAATCGGAATGTTTACCTTCACCGGATTGAACTCCGAGCAAGTTGCTTTCATGACCAAAGAGTACCATATTTACATGACATCTGACGGGTAATCAATCAGCATTAATCATGAGTTTCTTTTATTTAACGAAGCCTAATCTTCTGTACGTCAAGGATTTGTCCGTCTGTTATCATTAATTACATCCAGGATAGAAATTTCGTAGCAGACTCCTTAGCGAATATTAATATCCAAACACATGTCTTGACGCAAATAGAGTGAGCATTTGCAGAATGAGGCGATCAACTTTGTTCTTCGTTTTTGCAGGAGGATTAGCATGGCGGGTCTGAGCTCGAGGACCGTCCCTCATCTTACGGAGGCAATACATGCCGCTGTTACTCGCGCTGCCTAGTCATATGTTTAGAAGGCAACATTTTCTTCTTGTGAGCCGACTCCAATATTGGACTCTTCCCCTTCTACGGTTTTGTTGTAATAATCGTTTTACCTTATTAGATGAGGTTAAAGATTTCTCCGACTAAGATTAAATGAAGAAAATCTGGAGGATTTTTGAGTTCTTTTTTTCGACCTTCCCCATGTTACAATTATATGCATTCATGTCAAATTTTGCGTTCATTAGCAGTATTCATGCCAAATTAAAGGTTTTTGGGTCTTCAAATACATCTCTTTCGTATACCATTGTTTCATAATTTTTGGAAATTTTTGGGTTTCAATAGTCCGGGAAGACGTGGTTCGGAAAATGAAATGTGAAGATTGAGTAGTTTTGAAAAATGAATGGTGAAGACTGGTTCTAATATTGATTTTAAGAAATTAAACGGTAAAAATTGTTTGTAAAGCTCGGCTGCTTGTTAGTCTACTGAAAACCAACTGTATTTATAATTGCTTTTGGAAGGCTAAGGCGATTTCTGACGAATAAAAGCACTTTTAACTGCTTCTGGCTCATAGAATGGTTTTCTCAAGAATAAGTCTCAGATGTTTCATAAAAAAGTTCTTGGTTTTCCATTAAAAGTTTCAACGCCCTTGTAATAAAAACGCTTCTACTAATATAACACGTCACTTTCTATCTAGAGAATCACTCACAAATAAGAGCAACTTATATGAAACGAGTTCACCGTCACGTGTCGTCTTGATTCAATAATATACTATCATGTGGAAAAAACTTGCACTAAGCAATGTATTATTGAATAAAGAATGCCTTGTGACAATGAATACGTTCCATGTAAGTTTTTCCAAACAGTCTTCAAATTTCACCAATAGTAGAAAGTAATTTTTATTTTTCGTTAAGTGGAATGTAATCCTTGGTGGAACAGAACTTAAATTCCCAGTAGGTAATAAAAAACACGAATACAAAGACACATTGACTAGCTCATGAACAAATTTCTTTTTTTGAACCAATTAGTTAACGGGATCCAGACGCTGTAACAAAAAATTAAAAAGAAAAAAAATTAAATAAAAAAAAAAAAAAAAAAAAAAAGAGACAGAACTACATACATATATGGATAACAAAAGGACCCAAACAAAAGAAGTAGGGCAACCTTCTTACAGGAGGCTACTTATCTGCAACCCTTCAACAAATAAGAAGTCGGACTTGAGAAGCTTTTGGCATTAGAGGCAGACTTTACATTTTCTGTTCCCTTCTTCCCGGGCGTCCCGCATTCGCTGAAGTCGAGGGTGCGACGCTCCACCTACGAAAGTGTTCCCAACATGATCAGCTCATTTCGTTACAATGATACGAAAACAAACCGTTGGGAGCTGAAAATAATTGAAAAGGCTACACGAAAAATAAAACGGATCCTACCAAAACATTAGGAGCCGAAAGAGAACTACTCCCTGGCTGATTAGGTAGCCCATGCTTGTTCTCGAGGCCTGCAATATCTCGGTCTTTCTGTCTTTCGCGGAATAAACTTTCAGGAGTTTCATTTCCCAAAACCTCCTGGGCATTGGCATAGGCAGCAGCACTCTGCTCACTTATCTGTTTCATCAGCCCAATGGCATCATAGCTTCTATCCCCTGGGCTCATGAAAAACCCCATATCCTGGAGAGAGGAAAATCGCATTGCATTATATTAATAACAGACCAACGACCACGTAATTTGAGAAGATAATCATCTTCCAGAAATTGTGGTTACCTCAATTGTAATTTCAGTATCAACACTAGGGCCGGGGATGAAGGAGTTGATGAACCAAGGAGATTTCCATGCGGAAGGAGATTCGATACTTCTCTTAAAAGGAGTACCACCGAACCTAGAAAAACAAACACCATCACCAATGAAACCCATCAGGATCAGGTATTGAGAGTATTCTAGAACTACAAGAAATCTTACATGCCGAATATGCCGGAAACAATGACAATGACAAAATCTTACATGCTTTCAATACTGACATCATTGCCAGCATTATCACCAGATGTCTCTGGGGGAACTGACGAAGAATCAGATTGTAAGCATTTATCTGCAAGACTTTCATGCTTCTTTACGCATATAGTGGGGGTTTTAACAGATGGGCATTGTCTTGCAGAGAAAGATTTAGAAGGAACTCCTGGGTTGGTGGCTTCAAAGCTTTTACGTAAGAGACTTTTAGGAGTTCTAGCAGTTGAGCCGAAGGGTTTTTCAGCTTTACAACCAACTACATCAGGAGAATTCAGTAGCAGATCATTTGTGTTACGTTCAACAAGAACTCCAGAGGGTTGTGCCTGAAAAGTGCAATAAGAGAATTTAATACTACAAACAAATGCAATATAAATTCCACCAATATTAAGTGATTGGCCAGTAAAACCAATATTAGGTGATTCGCCGGTACAATATTTATCCTTCAGAAGATGCACAGGATATAAAGCCAGCAAAATAAATGCACAAGAAACTCACACTTTGTGTAGTTGGGACGAGATCAACCTTACTCTCAGCATCAACATCAGAAGTTTGTTGGAACTGCTTTCTCTTTTCCTGGGATTGACCGTCATCAACATCTTTCTGTGCAGTTCCATCATCTGACATTGCAGTGCTGTCAATCCCTTTTTCTACTTTGTTTTCACAGGTACCCTTGTTCTCTTTATCTTCAACAGAGGCATCAGAATTCCTTTTCTGATCAGATGATGGAGAAAGTGAATCTTCTTTGTTCTCTGTATCTTCAAACATAACATCTAGACGTGAAAAATCTCTGGCCAAGCAGGAGGTCACGTCAGTCCCAACCCTTTTATCAAATCTTCTATCGGACAATGGCGACAGTGGAGACAACAAATCTCGGTGTCGTTTCTTCAAAATAGATGGCGTGCCTGTAAAAGTTTTAGCAGCACTTTTTAGCAAGGCATCAGGGCTACCCTCACGAGAGGGTGAATCCCATAACCTATATGGAGTGAGGCAATTCATAGAAGACATCATCAGCTGACGAATGCCGAGGGGACTATATTCTTGCTGCATGTCATTACCAGATTGTATAAGATCACAACTAAAAAATGGAATATCCAAGCTTGGAAAGCGAGGAGGTTCATAACAAAGAGCGCCAGCATCCTGCTGTTCTGTCTGCTCATTTGAACTCACATCCACAGGACAAGTTTGCATGTCCAATCCCGAAGAAAATGTATTTACAGGGACTAATTTTGAAGAATCACTAACCAGATCGGATTTGCAGGGAGAACTGGCAGACTCGTTAGTATAGAAAAATCCATCATTTGAACTTGTCACAAACTCTTGATCTTGAACTATGAATAAATGAGTAGGTTCTCCAGCATATATCAGTGGAGTTTCATGAGCAGAAACTACTTGAGAGCAAGAAGTTCCAATTACACCAGAATTCAGAGGATGATATAATTGTGAAGCTGAAGTTCTGCCAGTGTCAGATATTTGGAGGTTTGATGGTTGTAGAAGTACTGAATCTGTGCAAGCACCCAAATCAACCATGTTTGAATCATTTGTAAAATCTCTAGAGGGAAAACACCCACCATTCATTGAAAATAATACCCTGCAGCATTCATCGTCAGATATCAACATGTGCTCCGATTTAACCGAACCCACGGCCATGTTACCCATGGAAGTAGAAGTTTGAAACGGAGCCTCCACCCCTCCAGGCATCCTTAATGATTCCTGGCCACATTCTAGTGAAGAAATGTTAGGTAACTCATCCAAATTTAACTGGAAATTCCCACTCATCGAAGCTCCAGCATCATGTGAGAAATTCTGTTCCAGGAATTTGGAGCAAACCAATTCAGGAGGTATTTCTGGGATGGAAACATTGGCATCTCCTATAGATGGGTAATATGGTTCTGAACAAGATACTGGACTGAAGCTTGGGTCATTTGCTAAATGGGATACTTCATTATTCTGAAATTCCTCTATAGGATGTGGTACCGCATTGGCCATTTGTGCAGAGAGATAGCGACCGGCAACAGTTGAATCTTGACTGCATTCTGAAATTTCTTCGGCTTCTGCACCTTTGGCACCACTATCATCTCCACTGCTCTGCATCCTTGAAGAAGATGACATCATGTGTTGGCTTTGATTTCCAACATGAGGCATTCCTTGAAACTGTGTAAGTAAACCGGATTTCAAGTAAGAATCCAACTTCTTCTTCACAGAACTGTTCCAGTGATTTTTTATAGCATTGTCTGTCCTGTTGACCATGCAAGTATAGATATATCACAATTATTGCCAGTGCACCAGACTAAAAGGACATAGTAGCAATGGAAGACATTCATTTTTTAAATGTATACAGAAATAACAGAGACTCTTTGCCTCTAGATAACATATGGGCATACCTTCCAGGCAAGAACTTCGTTAGCTCTGCCCATTTGTTCCCATATATTTGATGAGCACGAATCAGAGCCAACTCCTCTTCCTGTGTCCATGCCTCTTTGTTTATGCCAGGATTAAGATGATTATGCCACCTAAAAGTAGTTCCAACATGGTAAGAAAAAGAAACAAATACTAGATCAGGATTGAAGAGTAACAGGATTGTATCGATGAAATCATCCACAAGAAATTCGGTTATCATACCTTTCCCGACACTGCTTACCAATACGTCCAGGTAAATGCTGTGCAATAGTGGACCACTTTTTTGGACCATATTTTTTCACCAACTCAATAATAACTTCATCCTCCTAATCAATTTTGCAGAATAGTAAGGAAACATTGCATGTAAAAAAGAGAAATATGAGTTGATCTGACAAAAAATCTCAAAAAACAAATGAGGCGAAGAAACAAACACAAAAATAAGATGCAACTAGTGAGATGCGATACCTCTTTAGACCACGGACCTTTGACCAGTTCAGGATTCAAGACTTTCTGCCATCTATGTAGGCATTGCACATCAGTCCGATCCTTGAAACACTCCGCTAATAATAGCCAAGATTCCAATTAAAAAATGTACAGTAAATAGATAAATTAAAAAGTTCATCAACTGAGATAAAAATGTTTGTTCAATTCAATTACTGGGGGAGAAAGAGAGCAATAGAGAGAGAGAGAGAGAGAGAGAGAGAGAGAGAGAGAGAGATAACAAGGCTAAAGTTTAGTAAAAACTATCTTTAGTCTCATGACATGCTAACAGGGATGGACACATTAGTATAACAATAATACCTATTTTTTTCCAATTCTTTCCTTTAAAACGCTGAACCGCCCTCCGCAAAATGTCATCCTGCATAGACAGAATAAATTATTGTCCGGCATATATTCCATAAAGGAAGAGGGATAAAGAATGAATGACCAATATGCATATAGCTAGGACAATGTATTAAACAATACACAGTAATTTGAGATTTGAAATATCAATTATGAATCAAATAAAGCAGCTTAAATAATTTTGAAATTTTCTTTGTAAAAATTTCGACTTCCAAGGTACAGCGGCTACTTTTCACATCAGCTGTTAATATGCACCAAGCCATAACCTTATGCATCTTTTTTAAGGCGTCTAATTTAAAAAGAAAAATTACCTCTTCGGGTGTCCATTGTCCCTTCGTAGAACGCCTCGTAGGTCCACTAGTCCTCCTACAAAAGAGTTGCTTAGATATCAGAAAAAAATTGAGTTGTATAACTTACTCGCAGTCAAGGAGAATTTTACGATACTAAACCAAAAGAAAAAATGAGAGAGAGAGAGAGAGAGAGAGAGAGAGTCCTATAACATATAAGATCAAACAATGCACACACGCTAGTACACACGACACCCTTGTAATTGGTAAGATAATGTCTTAATGATCAGTGAACATAAGCACTTTAGTTTAAAAGTTTTCAGAAATCACTGAACACATCCTTGTAGTGCATTATCCTTCTTTCATTTCACTGAAAACGATCAAGTAGGTTGACAGGAATAAACATGAAGGAAATTAATTTTAAATGAAGGAGATTGTCAAAGATATATGGAGAACTGGAAATGACATCAACAAAACAATGAATAGTCTTCAACAGAATTACCCATGGAGAGCTCGAACTTTCTGATTGTTGTCACCGAGCACTTCTGAAGGAGTAGAATTTGTTCTTTCACCTTCCATAGTTAAACAACACACAAGTCAAGCTGCATAACCCGATTCCTACTCGACGACTCTCTCTAGTATTTGGACTCCAAATCATGATAATCACCCTAAGCAATGGTGGGGCCGACCTTGTTGCACAGAAGACCCATAAACTGCGTAAACACAAGAAAGTTATGAGACATTCTACAAATGAGATCAAGAGTATAACCTAACAATTTCAAATTCCCAAATCGATTTGAAGAGGTCTGAAAATTGGAATATAAATACTTGCTCTTACTCAATGAATCAATTTGTATTAAATTCGGGATAGATCGGTACGGACCAAATGTATACAGATGATCCCATCAGAAACGGGGAAACAAATGAGAATAATTTGATATGGTAATTACCGCATCAGAATAAGACTCGCATAAATCCAGCTACAAGCATTTAAACGCATCACTTATATGTATATACAAAAAAAAAAAAAAAAAAAAGCATGGTAATATTGGGGAGAACTAACAAACTACAAATTAAGAGACATTCAGCTCAAAATCGATGATAGAAACTCATCAAGAAATGAAACCCCATATGGAGAACTAACAAACTACAAATTAAGAATTGATAATCTAACCTCTATTGTGATTTGATTTAGCAAAAGCTTAGTAATTCGAAGATGAAATCAAAGTTGGCACACAAAAACACAAAATTCACCAAATTCTATCCACTACAACTTCAACGAGTCCTCGATTTCAAACTGAATAATGGGGTGGAGTAAATTTGTAAATCGATTGTATCTAAATCAAATTAACTAAAAATCAACGAAAATTTCTATCAAAACCCAGCAGATAATCCTTCACACACTAACAAATTATCAAAAAGATTCAAAATTCAATCAATCCCAACTCTCAGAGAACTTCAAATCTGAGACAGAAAAGCTTCAATGACTGGATTCAATCAAAAAAATATTGGGATCAAAACAAAACAGAACATTCAACTCTAGTCAAAGGAAAACCCTAAATCACTTACCGAACTGAGCTTGGAAGAGCGAAGAGCAGAGATTCCACTGAGAGAGAAAGTCGACGACGATCGAAACAGAGCACATTTGACGATCGAATCGAAGAAAGGAAGAATTTGAAAAACGATCTGCTCACAAACAGTGCGGAGTAGAGAGAGGGAGAGAGAGTGAAACGGTCCGGAGCTCTATTCAAACATAAAGAGGCGGACTCTGGAAGTTTTAAACCTCGAGTTTGAAGGGACGAACGGTACAGGTTTGAGGCGGCGAACGGTACAGATTTTGCCACGTAGGAGTTGATGCCGACCCCTCCCAAGACCGGCTTTACCCTCTATTTTTTTTTTTTTAAATTTCAACGGCCATATTTTTGCTTATTAAGTAGGGTGGTGACTACTGTGCACTACCAATTTTCTCCTCGCTTTTTACTTTTAATTTTTTTTCTTTTTCTTTTGTATTTGGATTTTTAAAATTTTAATTTCAATAAAAACGAAATGATTTTGTAATTATGGTGCCGTTTTTTCACTAATGGAAAAGTAAGAGCATATCACAATCCACTAAGGGTTGATTTGGAATTGTGATGTTTTAAAAAAAATGCAGTTTATTAAAAAATTTGAAACATTAAATATATTTGGTAAATAAAAAAAATATTTTTAAAAAAAACTACTGTTAATGAAAATAGAAAAACATATAAAAAAAAAAGCAGGGTCTATTGTAGTATCCCACATCGGCCACACGAGGGTCGATCTTGAGCCTTATATGTCCATGCCCACATGTACCTTTTAGTGAGGCCTTTTGGGGCTGCGGCCTGCAAAAACAAATCCGTGCGGTAGCTGGGTGTCTGCGACATAGTCCAGGCCCAGAATGCCAAAGCGGACAATATCACTGCGAGGGAAGGCGGGATGTGACAATTTGGTATCAGAGCCGGACTCGTGTTGGTTCGTGTGTGCCGACGAGGACGTCGGGCTCCCTAAGGGGGGTGGATTGTAGTATCTCACATCGGCCACACGAGGGTCGATCTTGAGCCTTATATGTCCATGCCCACATGTACCTTTCAGTGAGGCCTTTTGGGGCTGCGGCCTGCAAAAACAAATCCGTGCGGTAGCTGGGTGTCTGCGACATAGTCCAGGCCCAGAATGCCAAAGCGGACAATATCACTGCGAGGGAAGGCGGGATGTGACATCTATCATGCTTTAAAAATAAATAAAAAATTATTTCAAAGCATATAATCAATGCTCATTTAATGAAATTTTCAAATGGTAAATATACCCTCACATGTTTTACAAAATACAATTTTTATCCCTACATTATTGTCTTTGACAATTATTATAGAACATTAAATACCATATATTTTTTAGTCATTTAACATATTCAAAACAATATATATGAAAGTTTACCAAATACTCAAACACTACGCGCTCGTTTGGGTGTGCTTTTAAAATGACTGAAAGCGCTTTTAGAGAAAATATTTTTGGGTTCCAAAAGTACTTTAAGTGCTTTCTACAAGAAGCACCAGTTATGTACTTCTCCCAGGAAGCACTTTAAGTGCTTTTCCAGGATTTACTAACATTTTTACTAAGTATTGTTTTCAAAAATATTTTCACCAAAAGCACTTTCAGTCATTTTAAAAGCACATTCAAACGAGCTCTACTTCTT